>NC_092286.1:13290735-13305735 GCF_036320965.1 Panulirus ornatus
CCAGGCAGCGACAGAAAACGAGAATGTAAACACGAAGAGAAATCCAGAGGAGGTTTGGTTGGCTTCACAGATAATGTACCGGACGTTGAAAGTAATCTGGTTGGGAAACCAGAGACCGGAAACAATTGTGTTCCACTAGATAGCAACGCGCAAATAGAAATCAAAACTACCAACTCACACGCACACACACTGGTAAAGAAACTGGGAACCTAGGAACCAGAAAAGGGCTTATTTCACTTCATAATATCATAACCCACCATAGCCTGGTCCGCTGATAACACTGAATTGTACAGTATCTTAAAAAAAAAAAATGTCCTGGCCACGTAGGAATTCACTCTTCATCTTTAGTTCAGCACGAAGTTCAAACTACACGTCGTGCACTGGCGTCCACGTACTTAATTCAAATGCCAGGACATTTTGAACAAGCGTTGAACAAACAGATGAATCGCGAAGGATGACCTGTGAGTTCGAGAGAACAGTATATGTACGTGAGTAATCTTCCTCAGTCGATGATGCTACATGCACATCCAGCACACAGTCAACACCACCAGTGGCCCGCCACACACACACACAGGCTACGCTGCCAACCTGGAATGCTGCTGTCTTTATCATCATGTGAGAGAGGCAGTGAGCGATGCCAGCATTCTCACCACTCGCTTATGGGGTCAGTCCCATGACATGTCTTCACAGGATATTCCTTTGTTACAAACACAAACACAAAAAGATAAAAGAATGTTTTTGACGCTTTATTAAATGTTTTTATCCGCGTCTACATTATCAAATTTATCTCTTTTTCTTAGACACCGTATAGTCGAAACACCGGATAGTGAAGAATCAGATAGTGAAGCAACGGATAGAGGTATCGGATAGTGAAACACCAGATAGTGAGATATAGGATAGTGAATCAATGGATAGCGAGGTATCGGATAGTTAAATATCGGATACTGAAACACCGGATAGTGAGGTATCGGACGGTGAATCAATGGATAGTGAGGTATCGGATAGTTAAATATCGGATAGCGAAACACTGGATAGCGAAACACGGGATTGTAAAATACCAGATAGCGGTGGCTGAGTGTAGACATCAATCAATTGTAACTAGAGAGACGTTGCCCCACATCAGGACACGGAAGCCAACATCTCGACCTAGCAACGGACGTCCAACTGACCATAAGAACCAGCAAGCAGTACACCCTCAGACCATCACCAGACCAACGTGCAAATTTCGCAACGGCCGTCCCTCTGGCCAGCACCAAAGGAATGAGAATAAAAGGACCTCCGGCACTACAGCTGAAGACCACAATGCGGCAGCTGCTATGGTGGATAAGGCAGCAGCTGCTCGGCCAAGGAAAGAAAAGATCCACTGAGGAAGAACACAGGCCACTGAGGAAGATTGACGCCTTATTACATGAGTGAAGTGAGAAGAGGCTGTGAGTGTACCCACCCACTCCTCCCTCAGGATATTGGGGCAGGATTTAAAGACAATAAATAGACAGATTTATAGATGGATGCACAGACAGATAAACAGACAGAGAGTAGGACAGAGGAACGGACTGACAGAAATCTGCATAAAGAGTCTGGGATATCCCATCCCATAAACTTTCCTACCACATTTGAGATCTAATTCAACGGGAAACAGTGAGACCGCCACAGAACTCCCAGGGAAGCACTGCAGTCTGCTTGTACCTTTCACTCCGTCTATCTACCGACCTGATACATCCCCTTATATCAATCATCATACGTCTCCCTCCGTTCCCACACAGCCAGTAGGGTCGCCCATACAGCCTAATCATACATTATTCTACCGTCGACATACGAGGGTACTAACCCAACCTGTACTGTGTTTGTATCCACGTAATGAATACATGGATCCCCTCAGCCCTCAGCTGTAATGTGCTCCACCTCGAGTGCCTGTCATGCCTTGCCCACAGGCCATAGCATGAGTGGTGATAGATAAGATGATGATTAACATCTAAATCATGTGAAGCAACGACGAAGGGAGTTTGAGGCACGGTGTTCCCTCAACCCAGTCCACCTTCACTTCCATCCTTCACGATACATGAGCCGTCGGGTAGAAAGCGTGAAAGCATCTTTATTAAGGCCGCCTCACTCACCAACACGCTTTTAAAAAAAGGTAAAAAAGTTAAAGCCATTAACCAGCATTTTCAAATGAAAGTCTGGCATCTTGTGAACGGTTGTGGGTCGCTCTTCCGATGGTTTACCAACTCCCATGTGCCACCACCTGTTTCCCTCCAGACTTGGTATTTCTTGAACCCATAGGATGAGGTTTAAATCCAGACCAAAACGATATCCCGGACACTGTCGTCACTTTCTCTATTACTTATAGCATTATTTACGAAGCCTTGAAACCATTTACGAAGCCTCAGGGCTATTCATGAAGCCTGGACGCTCTTTACGAAGCCTCGAAGCCGTTGACGAAGAAGCTATTTACGAAGCCTCGAAGCTATTGACGAAGAAGATATTTATGAAGCCTCGAAGCCATTAACGAAGAAGCTATTTACAAAACATCTAAGCTATTTCCGAAGCCTCGAAGCCATCTGCGACGCCTCTAAACTTTACAACGAGCGACGTCTCTTTCTACTTAACTGACAAGGATGAAAGTGGTCCAGCGGCCACCAACCAGGTCTTCTCGTCTATCTGTGACATCGTCTACCCCGACATCCTGGGGACGTAACCGCTGGCTCAGTCTTACACGTCACATACAGCCTATATCACTTCAGAGTGGATGATCTCTTCTTCTTCTTGTGATTCCAGAATAGCTACACTACGTAAGGGATTATGGTATAAAGTTCACTATGAGGGAGAGAACTTCACGATAATCAGATAAGGTTCATATCAGAGAGACTGCGAAGCTATAGACACACAGCTGAAGGGAACAGAGAAAATATATTAAAACGATAGAAGGTACTACATACACACACATACACACCCACACACACATACATAAACACACACACACACACACACACACACACACACACACACACACACACACACATACATATACATACACATCAACGTATACATACAATTCGTCTCCGGGTTCTGTATTGATATGTAATCACATACACACACATGCTAGTCTTCGTCTTAGTATATGTGTGTATACATACACAGAAGTAAAGACATAGACATACAAGTGACGGGGCGACACAAGTGTGAAATTCTCTCTCTCTCTCTCTCTCTCTCTCTCTCTCTCTCTCTCTCTCTCTCTCTCTCTCTCTCTCTCTCTCTCTTCCCGTCACACACAAATGGTAAACAGAGTGGCACGTCCGTCGGTCGAGACAGGAGAGTACCGTTAAGGTCAAGGGAAGCGGCTCCTCATGACGGCCCCCCTGGCCAGGCAGAGGTCTTACCTCCACCACCCAGCACCCTCCTACCACCTCACCACCCACTCCCTGACCCCGCCATCACACCGCCCACTCCCTCCTACCATCACACCGCCCACTCCTTGACTCCACCACACCGCCCACTCCCTGACCCCCAACATCTAATCCCTGGCCAACCACCCACCTCATGACCCACCACCCACTCTTTCCCTTTTACCATCCTCCCTCCTCCTCCTCCTCCTCCTCCCCTCAAACCAACCCATCCCTGCCCCTCTTCCACCCACGCCAGCTGCCCATCCACCTCAACACCTAATCCATCCAAGCCATAAGCATTATCTATCCATTATAAAGCAATTCAAAACATTTCCCATCATTTTGGTAGATCTTCAGTCACATTTGAAGGTAATTTTGGTCGAGGCGATGTTCGATAGATATGTTTACCCATCTGTATAGCATTTCACTACCACCACCATACCACCACCAACTCCACACCACCACCATCACCATCACACCACCAACACCACCAACCCCACACCACCAACCCCCCACCACCACTGCCTAAACATTCTCTCACGTTCTAGTCATTGCACACAGCTCATGCAAACCTCATCTCCAATAACAATTCCTTATTCCCACTCATCTTTTCATCTCCAGTCAACCTCCATATCCACTCAGCCCACCCCTAACCCCCGTCCACTCCCAAAAGCATCACAGATTAACGAGTGACACAAACAAGAGTGCGTGTGAGCAGACAAACTCAGCGTACACCCACTCTAATAACAACAACAACAACAACAACAATAATAATAATAATAATTATAATAATAATAAATAAATAAATAAATAAATAATAAATAAATAAATAAATAAAAGAACAAATAATATTGTTTTATTCACAACAGCTTTCTCTTTGTTTATGATAAACACATTTATCTATTGTTCATTGTGATCTCTCTGGCTGTTCCATCCAGTGCCTATCTAACACACTAATCATTCCACTAAGGAGCCAACCGACATACTAGTTATTCAACCCACTAGCGAGTCAACCCCACATACTAGTCACTCAACACACTAGGTGGCCAAACCATATGCTGGACATTCAACACACTAGGATGCCAACTCAAATGCTAGTTAATCAACACACTAGGTGCTCACACTTAACATACTAGTTATACTAACTTACTCAACACACTAGAAAGTCAACTCCTCAAACTAGTCATTCCACACACTAAGTAGGCATTTCACACGCTAATTGATTATCACACTCGGTGGCTAAACCAACATACTAGTTATACTAAGTTGATAAACATATTAGCGAGCAAAACGCCACTTACTCGTTTGCGACCTGGCAACAACACCAATAGGTTTAACGAACCCCGGGCTTCGAACCCCACCATGTGAACGAAGAGTTCGAGGTCTGGCAACAACACCAGCACCAAGTTTAACGAACCCCGAGCTTCGAACCCCACCATGTGAACGAAGAGTTCGAAGCCTGGCAACAACACCAGCACCAAGTTTGACGAACCCCGAGCTTCGAACCCCACCATGAGAGCGAAGACTGTAACCCAGCTGAGGTGGCAGCCTTTTACCTCCGTTCAATAATGTCGTCATCATCATCATCATCATCATCATCATCACCCTTATTCACAGACGTGGTGATCGCTCTCGGTTGAAACTCCCATCATCCGACCTCGAACAACCCGCGGTACGACCCTCTTCGAACAAGACCATACGACCGTTCGAGCAAGGCTGGATGGTTCTTTAGGTATGACTGTATATATGACGGAGTTGCGACTGGACGACCCTTTGGTCACGATGGTACGACCCTTTCATCAAGACGGTACGACTATTTGGGTTGACTTGGCATGTTGCTTTGAACACGATGGTACGACCATTTCAGTACGATTACTGTGACCCTCGAGGTAAGACGTTGTGGCCTCTGACCTGACCTCTACGGGGCAGATCAAAAGCCAGACCCTCATACCCAAAGGTGCAGGACGGTCGTGCCCAAGAATCGTACCGTCGTGCTCAAGGATCGCACCGTCGTGCTCAAGGATCGCACCGTCGTGCTCAAGGATCGTACCGTCGTGCTCATGGATCGTACCGTCGTGCTCAAGGATCGTACCGTCGTGCTCAAGGATCGTACCGTCGTGCTCATGGATCGTACCGTCGTGCCCGAGAATCGCACCGTCGTGCTCAAGGATCGTACCGTCGTGCCCAAGAATCGCACTGTCGTGCTCAAGTATCGTACCGTCGTGCTCAAAGATCGCACCGTCGTGCTCAAAGATCACATCGTCGTGATCAAAGATCGTACCATTGTGCTCAAGGAAAGGTTCAGAACTACAGAAAAGACAGGGTTGGAATCTCGTAACACGTAAAATTCAGCGTCGACATGGATTCTGAATATATATACAAAACAAATGAACATCAGGAAGGCTGTATATGATCCAACGCCTTCCAGAAGCAATTCTATTCTTCTCTGTGGGAAGTGTGTTAAGTTAATCGGGAGATAGAGGAAGTTGGAACCTAACAATCAAGGACATGAAACCATAAAACGGGGGCCTGAATGCTACGATTTGCTCTCTCTCTCTCTCTCTCTCTCTCTCTCTCTCTCTCTCTCTCTCTCTCTCTCTCTATCTATCTATCTATCTATCTATCTATCTATCTCCTTTCTTTGAAACAGACGATAAGGACTAACAAAAGTGAATATATTTTCACAGAGTTGTAGCAAAATTTCTAACACATCTAGCAATGTTAGCGATGGGAGGACATTAATGTTGAGAAAGAGAGTACAGTCGGAGATATAGACTAGTAACTGGGATACAGTATGTGTTCGACCAGCTATTGACCCATCAAACGAACAGGCTCGTCATGCTTCTGCTTCAATTCCACCTAAACCCTTCAACACGGTTGTGTGTACGACCCTCAAGCACGACTTTACGACCCTTAAGCACAACGGAGCGACCCTTGAGGCATGATGAACTAGTGTGGCCAGACCACCATACCCAAGGGTCGTGCCGTCACGCTCAAGGGTCGTACCATCATACCCAAGGGTCGTGCCGCCATGCTCAAGGGTCGTACCATCATACCCAAGGGTCGTGCCGCCATGCTCAAGGGTCGTACCATCATACCCAAGGGTCGTGCCGCCATGCTCAAGGGTCGTACCATCATACCCAAGGGTCGTGCCGCCATGCTCAAGGGTCGTACCATCATACCCAAGTGTCGTGCCGCCATGCTCAAGGGTCGTACCATCATACCCAAGGGTCGTGCCGCCATGCTCAAGGGTCAGTACCATCGTGCTCATAGGTCGTACCGTCCTGCAGAGGCACACTTCAAAATTGCCAGTTCCAAAGTGACACTCACAGATGAAGGAAGAATCGCATGATGACCCTTCCCTACAGCTAAAGGTGAGGGATGCTGTCATCACCTGTAAGTCAACACACAGTTGGGCCCACAAAATCTGCACCAGGATCTCAGAGTACCAGTGAATTTCCGCCCATGATAGCTCCTCTGGTCTGAACTTTCCAAATAAAGACGCGTTGAATTGAACTGATTATAAAGAGCAAATACTGCAACTGTTCTGAGATGTTCTACCGTCACCAAATCACAATAATCAACGAAAGTCTTCATAACATTAACATTGGAATGAACTTGACAAACATACCTAAGATCCGTGGCTGGGTGGAGAGGCGAGACACACCGCGATGGAGATTTCAACGTAACAAGAACTACCAATCCAAACGTCTCACCTGCAATATAACAGAAGACAGTCAGTATACAGATAGGGTAATATATGATGATAGGGTAGTATACACACACACACACACACACACACACATATATATATATATATATATATATATATATATATATATATATATATATATATATATATATATTATGTCCTACAATTGTAAGATTCGAACCCCGCACCATTTCTGTGGTAGCTGGTTCCTCTAACGAACAAGCTATACTGCCCATAAGTAGTTAGTGTACCCAGCTACCACACAAATGGCAAGACGTTCGAATCCTTGTTGATGGAAGGCATTGCGAGTTTGTACTGTGTGTGTGTGTGTGTGTGTGTGTGTGTGTGTGTGTGTGTGTGTGTGTGTGCCAGAATAGCATTCCCTCACTAGTCTCAGAAAAGACGACAGTTCAGGCGCCCCCTGCTCGAGATCAACTCATTTAAAATCTGAAGCTTCGCTGCCTGGCAGGAGGCGGCGCGCGACCACTCCTCGAGAAGAGAAGAAGAAATGTACGACTTCGAGTATTCAACTGAGGCTAAGAACTTCGCTGTCGCCAAAGAACGAGCGAACACTTCTCGCGAAGCACAAAGCGCTCGACTTCGAAGTCCTCCCATACGCATAGACTCAGCTCCGCTGGTGACGAGAAAGATTGCGAGTCTTGGGATGCGGGGCTTCCAGGTCTCCCGCTGTGCGGTCAGTGGACGTTGAGTCAATAACTCCTGTGCCCTCCCTAACGAGGCTCTCCACCGCCTCCCTGTTGACACTGTGTCTCTCAGGGGCCGCGGTGTATATCACGGGCGTAAACACAAGAGCCATATGAAGGACGGACGCAGGGAGCTGATGGGAAGGACACATCACAGAAGACCCGATGGTCCATGACGGGATTATCTGCTGGAGGACAGTCCATGAGAAAGCTCAGTAACAGAGGACCTGATGGTCTATGACGATATGGAAGACAGTAACTGTATCCCCTTACTTCATTATACATGGAGACCTGACAGTAAAGTAGGATGGCTTATAAGAAGGGGGGGATGATGTTCGAGGAAAACTGGAATGAAGACGAATTGTATAAGAAGGAACACGAGAGCACAGAATTACTGAGAATGAGAAGGAGACAGAGAGGAAGACAGAGTGATAATCATGATACAACACTTAAACAACTATGTCATTACAGAATGTACGTTCGAGAAAGTAATGTTTGAAGGAAGAATAAAGACAATGAAAATTATGAACCTGGTGCACACGAAGAGGAAAGACAATCACAAGCAAAGGAAAGCAAACAGGTCATCAGAAAATGACCCAGAGAAAACATGGCTCAGTCAACACTCCAGACAATACGAGGGGCGCTCTCCACGGCCCCGGACCACTGGACAGACAAACACAGACGCGGTGAAGGGGGGAGGCGATGGGTCATGCGGGGAGAGAGAGAGAGAGAGAGAGAGAGAGAGAGAGAGAGAGAGAGAGAGAGAGAGAGAACCTACGACGAGATATCACCACCAGCCAGGGTTAGTACATCGTGCACGTATTATGAAAATGATAGAAGAAAATTAAATCAAGCAAAAAAAAAAATGTAATATACAGTATCAAAAGAAAACCGAGAAACAATCTGAGAAAAGGGATAAAACAGATTACGAAAAGAATTACACCCAAGTTCTTAACACAAACAAAAGACTTCCAAAAAACTGCTCTTTTTTTTCTCTCTCTTTAAATCCAGGAACTGTGGCACAGATATGTCCGACAAGGTATTAGAGGCCCGGACAACAGTGTGATATCTGGTCTGCAATCTAGGTGTCAAAAGACAGGAAACTTAAACTGGATGGCCACTGAACACAACATCGCTCTGGCCGATCAGAACTTGACGAACTGTTTAAACTGACTGAGAAACTGACGAGATGTTTAACTTGAGTGGTTTATTGTTGGTAATAAATGCTTCTGATCATCTTCACTATGTCACACGCCACTAACGACGTTTCCCTGTACAAGCGGCTTTACGATCATTCGCTGCAATACAATACTAAGAGTCTAGGATACTGTACTGTCCTCCAGCAGATAACCTCGTCATGGACCATCAGGTCTTCTGTTATCTGCCCTTCCCATGTACTGTCCTCCAGCAGATAAGCTCGTCATAGACCATCAGGTCTTCTGTTATCTGTCCTTCCCATGTACTGTCCTCCAGCAGATAACCTCGTCCTAGACCATCAGGTCTTCTGTTATCTGTCCTTCCCATGTACTGTCCTCCAGCAGATAACCTCGTCCTAGACCATCAGGTCTTCTGTTATCTGTCCTTCCCACATAATGCCACAAATGGAACCTGATTCATCACGTGTGTTTCCTCTCGCCTCCCTCCCCACCATCCTCCTCCACCTCCCACCACACACGCACTCTGGACGATCCCCCCCCCCCTCTCCCCTTTCCTCCAACCCTCCCGCCATCCCTCCACCCCTCCCCATGCCTCCAGCCCTCTGGGGATGAGTCAACACCTGTTTGTTTATTTTGGAAAGAGGCCGCCTCGCCTGGCCTGCTGCCGCTGCTGCTGCCCAAGACTGATGTGCCTCCATCATCACCAGCCACCACCACCTTGTCCCACGTAACAACGTGAGGCCTGGTGTCTGCTGGTTCAGGGGATACCTGATGAGTAAGGTGGTGGAGATGGACAGCGCATCGCCTTGAGGAGCATGTGAGGCTACCCCCTGTTGCTTCTTGTCCTTTACAGTGGCATATACATTGGCTACGTGACCACCACTGCTGATAAAATTTATAAAGTGGCTACATGACCGCCACTGCTGATACAGATGGTAATATGACCACCACTGCTGATACATCTGTTTATATGACCACCATTGTTGATACAGCTGGATACATGATCACCACGGCTGATGCAACTGTTTATATGACCACCATTATTGATACAGTTAGATACATGGCCACTACTGCTAATACATCTGTTTATATGACTACCACTGCTGAAACATCTGGCTGCACGACCACCACTGACATACGGATAAATTCTAACTCTTTAGACACACCAGCAGCCAAATACACGTTAACACTCACCGGAGGACACATATCCCTCCCTGCTGCACCCTGGCACCTACACAGCACTCCCTCCTACTCCCGACCACCTACACAGCATCCCTTAAGCGCTCAGTAAGGCCTGCACAGCACCACCAGAATTCTACACACACCAACTCACTTAAGCACCTAAACACCAACTAGATCCTGTATATATAAATCCTATAGCACCAGTCAGACTCAGGATCAATCTAGCATACTCTATGCCCAACAGGAACTCGATCCTATCTAGAGTATATCAAGAGTCATTTATTCTTCATCCTAAATGGCATCCAGCACCCTTCGGGAGCTGATAACGGGTGCTGAGCACCTCTCATGACCGACGAGCAGGTATCTGACACCGTTGAGAATTACCTGTCGCGTCTTGGCCCCTATTGAAATGCTATGCTGAGACACTTAACATGCCAGGAGAGACGACACGGGCAACTGAATGCCCTAGTCAAAATCATCTCATTTACAGTATATATATATATATATATATATATATATATATATATATATATATATATATATATATATATATATATCCTAGCCTAAGCCAGGTACAAATTCTATCCACCAGCCCCTAGTGGAGGATGAACAGCTGGGTTGACTGCGGACCGACTGGCGCGATCAATATTCGAATCTAAGGTGGCTTGACCCCGGGCGGTCCATGAATGCGTAACGGTCAACGACTCTACACCACAGAGGTGGGGCGTTAAGCTAATGATAACCATAAAAGATACGCAGACCAATGGGGTACGAGAAAGAGAGCGGCCACGAAGGCAGCCAACACTACATGTCGTAAACATGACCATCTTGGAGGAAACAAAAGACAAACAGATAAGAAAAAAGAACATGGTAGATATCTATTTCAGCTCCTTAGTTGTGAGGAAAATGAATTCCACAGCTCGCTTCTTGAAAAGCGAGGAGGGTTAGATAACATTCAACCTCGTGTGGCTGTCTCCACACAAAAACTATGAACAGGAGCGGCCAGGTGAGTCCTCGAACCCAGGCGTTAGTGGTTGAGACACACGCATATATCTCACGACAGCGGTGGTCGAAATAATCCCTGTGGAACAAAGAGAGCGAAGCAACGTCACGGCAGATGGCAAGGAATGGTTCAAGAGAAGTAATGGTCGGAGAGATAATAGGGCGGAAGGCTTTTGATTTCACATAGGTTAAGAGATATGAGAGAGAGAGAGAGAGAGAGAGAGAGAGAGAGAGAGAGAGAGAGAGAGAGAGAGAGAGAGAGAGAGAGAGAGAGAGAGAGAGATGGTACAGGATGTGCAGAGGAATACCGGAGAAGAGAAGAGAGAGAGAGAGAGAGAGAGAGAGAGAGAGAGAGAGAGAGAGAGAGAGAGAGAGAGAGAGAGAGAGAGAGAGAGAGAGAGAAGTGAAATACCTTGGAAGCAGAAGGCGTACTGAGCTGGCTCTCTCGTGCAATCTCCGTCAGCACGACTGTGTTGATTTTCATAGAGTACGACGGTAAGACCACCTGAAACACGACGGAACGACCCCTGAAGCAGGAGTGTACGACCACTTGAGCTCGAAGGCACGACACCTGGAGCACGACGGTACGACCCCCTCAGCATGAAAGCGAGACCCTTGAGTACGACAGAACGACCTTTCGGTACCCTGGGCGTGATCTTCGACAAAAGCAAAGCCATCACATGCAAGGGTCGTACCATTGTGGACAAGGGTCGTACCATCGTACTCAACCGACGTACCATCGTGGACAAGGGTCGTACCATCGTGGACAAGGGTCGTATCATCGTAGACAAGAATCGTACCATCGTGGACAAGGGTCGTACCATCGTAGACAAGGGTCGTACCATCGTAGACAAGGGTCGTACCATCGTGGACAAGGGTCGTACCATCGTACTCGACCGTCGCACCATCGTGGACAAGGGTCGTACCGTCGTGTTCACAGGGCAGAAGAAAAACTATATCTGAGGCCTACATGTTGTTACAGCTGCTATGTGCTATTACAGGCCCTTACAGGCTGCAAATAGACTGCTTCCACGTTGATATAGACGGGTACAGGCTGTTAAAAACTGGTGTAGGTTATTACAGACTACTACAGCGAACAGTCTGCCAAAGAATGTGGTAGCCTGCCAGAGGATGTTACAGGCTACAGCAGGATGTTACGGGCTGCTATAGGCTGTTACAGAGAGCTACAGGCTATTCAGACCCACTGTATGAACCAGTCATCTACGCCTTGCAAGCACAAAATGAAACAAATGGTTTGGTTCGTTTCAGAATAAGAAATCTAATTAAAACATCGACAACAGGGGAAAAAAAAAAGAACATCTGCTATTGGATCATTTTAATAGTACCGTAATCACATACAGACTGAATGAACACCACAAAGGCCCCGGATAACTGAACACCAAAGGCCCCGGATAACTGAACACCAAAGGCCCCGGATGACTGAACACCACAAAGGCCCCGGATGACTGAACACCACAAAGGCCCCGGATGACTGAACACCACAAAGGCCCCGGATGACTGAACACCACAAAGGCCCCGGATGACTGAACACCACAAAGGCCCCGGATAACTGAACACCACAAAGGCCCCGGATAACTGAACACCAAAGGCCCCGGATGACTGAACACCACAAAGGCCCCGGATAACTGAACACCAAAGGCCCTGGATGACTGAACACCACAAAGGCCCCGGATGACTGAACACCACAAAGATCCCGGATGACTGAACACCACAAAGGCCCCGGATGACTGAACACCACAAAGGCCCCGGATGACTGAATCGAACCAGAGGTAACCTAACCGAACCAACTCGACCACTGATGTGATTGTGAACCCGACCTCATCAGCAGCTCTGACGTCACGCTTGGCCGAAGGCAACCAGAAATTCCCAGGAAGGTCTAAGACCACACACACACACACACACACACACACACACACAAACCTTCGTGTTGCAGTGGTTAGCGTTACTGACCGTCACGCATCCACGGGTCGCCTGAGATCAAATCTGCATTGGTTCGAATCCTGGTCGAGGCAGCCAGTCCACAATGCATCCAGCTGGTCATCCTCGCTTCGGGGCTGGTCGATACAATGGATATCTAGCATAGTTCAGTGTGTGTGTGTGTGTGTGTGTGTATGTGTGTGTGTGTGTGTGTGTGTGTTCATACACTGGTACATATATATAAACCTTGGTACATATATACAAAGTTAAGAGACGGGACAACACAAGTATAAAGCTCTCCCACCGTAACACACACACACACACACACACACACACACACACATACACACACACACACACACACACACACACACACACACACACATACACCATACTTACAACTTTTAAGTTTACAAACCACTTTGGAGGCGTCATTAGTGAACACTTTTTCGAAAGACAGAAGGACAGAGCAACCACAACACGAAATCAAACGAGAAACTTGACAGAAAAATATCTAAAGATGGACTTTTACAGCATAAGGTCGGTGGATGAACGGGATAAACTTAAGCTCTGAGACAGCGAATTAAGACAGCAAACTAAGGTTTAAAGAGTTGTATAATAGTTGAAAAGGTTCAAGAGATGGGACCCCACGAGTGTAGAACTCCCTCATATACAATAGAATCTTTTTCTTTTTATTAGGTTCCAGTCAAGAACAAAAGTTCAAATCATGGCCGAGTCTTAAATGAAATACAGAAAAAATATTATAAAATGGAATAAAAAATCACATCAAACTACATTAAAAAAAAAATAGGTAGTTACGTATATGATTCCACAAGTCCCTATTCCTCTCACTTTCTACCACTCTCACTTCCTTATCAGAGCTTCAGCAAGCACATCCCTCACACATCTCGTTTAACTCTCACTTTCTTCATATATTTGATTAAAAGCATTGCTCTCATAAGTCACTTTCTCTTTCTCTCACCTCCTCACCACAGCTCCAGCACATCCCTCACATATCGGGTACGTCTTTACGTCACATCCCCACTCACCACATCCCAGTAAACATCAAGGACAATATACCTATGTGATGTCCTTAGACCCCCAACTTCTGCAGCCGCTAAATACCCACGAATGAAGGAAATAAAGACAATGAGGAGAAGAGAACTAGAGTCATGTTGGTGGCGAGCCTCCAGACCTACCACTGGAAACAATAGTGTTAGATGTGGTCTTAGAATCTATACTCAATACCTGAAGAAGGTGTTCGATAAGCCCCCCTCCCTAACCTCACACATCCATCCACCTCACAACCTCCTCTTTGGAAACGTGTTTAGCTGCAACAGTCCTAAATCTTCAGTCCTCATACATAAGATACTCATAGAAGTGTGTCATCTACAATATGGGACCCAAGCTGACGAGATCAAGCCTCATATCATCAGGCGGACCCGTCATGCAGGAGTACTTCATCTTGTATAACATAAGACAATCAATTTCTTATCAGCGTTCAAAGTAGGAGCCACTGAGGTATCGTGTCGTTCCAAGGGTCTGCCTCACTTCGACTCACCACAGCGGAAAGTATTTCCACATTGAAGTGCCTCTGTGGCCCTCGTGAAAGTATATCTGATGAGAATATTCTCACTAAAGTACAATTTTTACATGAAGTTATCAACCCAAAGACACCATGATAGAGAGAGGGAGCGACCACACCAAACACTCCAGCACCGTCTTCATGAATGCAATCAGGGTGATTCGAAGCGTTCCGAACTGCCTCCATTTTCTTTCTTTCTTTACTTTCTCTTGACGCTTTTTTTTCTCTCTTTTACATAACTATAATAATCTCACCGTCAACTATGCGATTTCCCTTTCTAAAAGTTGCATTTAAAAAGCTTCAACTCACACAGGGCAAATTCAGAGTCCACGAGTCA
>NC_092286.1:13310735-13338235 GCF_036320965.1 Panulirus ornatus
CGCTATAGAAAACCAAGAAGGAGGAACGTCTATACATCCACAGTTACAGACCCAGGGCGCCTATACCGCACTTGTCCACCACAGTGGTCCCTTGTGTTTGTCCATCTACCTCGTGTACGGGACGCTGAGCAACAGACCAGTCTTTATCTTTTTCTCTCTCTCACTTTTCGATGTATGATTCTGGTTAACCATCACCAGTAACTCAGAATATCTTAAGAGTTTAAAGGTTTTCTTTCCTTTTGTATCATAATTCAACCTTTTTTTTCGTATCTCTTTCAAAGGCGATGAATTTAAAGAACAGATCATTGTAAAAGCTTACAGGTTTTCTTTAAGACTTCCAAAGAGTTCAGATACTTCTGTTCCTCTGGTATACTTAGTGTATATTAATGACTTACTCTTGGGAAACATTGAGATATGGAAATGATCAGTCAGTTACTGAGAGAGGTATTCACTTTTTTATGTCACGAGAAAGCCAGACAACAGAAGACCTGATGGTCTATGACGAGGTTATATGCTGGAGGATATTACATGGAAGGTCAGACAACAGAAGATAAGATGGTCCATGACGAGGTTATCTGCTACAGGACAGTACATGAGAAGGTCAGATAACAGACGACTTGATGGTCTGTGACGCAGTTAACTGCTGGAGGGCAGTGTACATGGGAAGGCTAGATAACAGAAGACCTGATGGTCTGTGACGAGGTTATCAACTAAAGGGCAGTGTACATGGGAAGGCAAGACAACACAAGACCTGATGGTCTATAACGAAGAGAGTAGCACTAACCAAATTTCCAAATCTACATAGACACAGACGGGATAGTAAAGTAAGAGGCTCCGTCCAACAGTATTTCAGTCACTACATCAGGTCAAGGAAAGATCTGTCACGGAGGACGAAGAGTCGTCCTCATTTTGCTCCACCTTCAACAGGTTATCAACTCTTGCGTCACCCTTCTCGTGCGGCGCCTCCGTCGTCGCCTCCGTCTTCTTGCGTCCGTCAATCAAGTTCATGGCCTCAAAGACGGACGGAGGAAATTACGACAGCCGTAACCCTTCGCATTAAAAATCAACGCTGTTGTCGTCTTCTTGCGTCCGCCAGTTACGTCCAAGGTCTCCCGAGACGGACGGACGAAGAAGGGAGGGAGGCAGTAAACAACGGCGCCTTTTTGTAGACAGTCTTCTTCACCTGCCCACCACTGGCGGGGACCTGACTGCAGTGCACGACCTGGGTTGACTGGGTCCAGCCCTCGTGTCGACCCAGAGGGTCAGGAGGGGAGAAGGAGGGAGGAAGGGCGGGGGGGAAGGGGAAAGTCATGACGTCGTCATTCAAGAGCTGAACGTGCGTCATGCAGCCCCAAGGTAAAGCGTGCACAGGTGGGGTGCACGCGGGGGGAGGAGAGGTCTTGAAGAACACCGAGTGAAGATGACGGAAGAGAATCTCGAATCCTCACATCAACCAGTCCATCGACATCGAATCTCACATCAACCAGTCCATCGACACCGAATCCTCACATCAACTAGTCCATCGACATCGAATCCTCACATCAACCAGTCCATCGACATCGAATCCTCACATCAACCAGTCCATCGACATCGAATCCTCACATCAACCAGTCCATCGACATCGAATCCTCACATCAACCAGTCCATCGACATCGAATCCTCACATCAACCAGTCCATCGACATCGAATCCTCACATCAACCAGTTCATCGACATCGAATCTTCTCTAACAAACGAAAATCTACATCTAGAAACCTAACATCTACCAGACCCTCGAAAACTTGGTTTTCTCCAACAGGCAGGATAAAATTGCTTCTAGAAACCTTACAGAACATTAGAGAACGACCCATTTCGTGACTACTATAAGTTAGAAGTCGCCACTTGAAATAAAACGCTTCTTTTAAGTAGTCCCCCACTAGAAATAAAGGCCGTACCTGAAAAGTCCCCACTAGAAATTAAAGTCCCCATAGAAATGTAAAGTTCCTACTAGTAATAAAAAGACCCCACTAAAAAATGAAGAGTTCCCACTTAAATATAAAGTTCCCACTAGAATACGAAAAAGTCCCCACTAAAATATCAAGTTCCCACTAGAAACAAAAAGTCCTCATTGGGAGAAGAAATTGTTCGCTCACATCAGCACAGACAAGAACCCAAGATTAAAAACAGTTTAACGAAACTGTCTCATGACCACATCACTCACGGGGGCGTTTCTTCTTGTCAGTTACAAAACTGCTCGTCGGGGGAAGACCAGAAAGGGTTAAGCAGTCACAAAACTAGCTACAAACAACAACAACACACACACACACACACACACACACACACACACACACACACACACACAAACGTAACACAAACATACCTGATTGATCTTCATCAGTGAAAAATAATTATAGAAAAAAAAACGATCGCGTCAAAATATAAACGCAAGGTGAGGCATCAGTTAAAAAAAAAAAAACTTATCATTAAAGAAAAAACGATCGCGTCAAAATATAAACGCAAGGTGAGGCATCAGTTAAAAAAAAAAAAAAACTTATCATTAAAGAAAAAACGATCGTGTCAAAATATAAACGCAAGGTGAACCCACAAACCCACCACAAACAAAAAAATGCAGCGCCAGCAGCAGCGTCTATGCTTGGGGTTGTCACCAGACAGACCCACCCACTACCACAAGCGACTCACTCACGCCTCGCCACGGAATGATGAAGTAATCGCTTCATTAACCATCCAATGACCCACTATCTCATGATGAGTTACTACCTCGTTCATGATTACTGGACCATTGGAAAAATCATATAGCGTCGGAGAATATATCAGTGTGTGTGTGTGTGAAAGGGAAGGCTTGGTTGGTTGGTGTGGTAGTAGAGTGGTTGAGTTGGTGGTCTGGTGGTAGAATGGTGGAGTTGGTCGGTTAGTTTGGTGGTAGAATGGTGGAGCTTGGTTGGTTGGTTTGAAAGTAGAGTGGTTGAGTTGGTTAGTTTGATGGTAGAATGGAGGAGTTGGTCGGTTAGTTTGGTGGTAGAATGGTGGAGCTTGGTTGGTTGGTTTGGTGGTAGAGTGGTTGAGTTGGTTAGTTTGGTGGTAGAATGGTGGAGTTGGTCGGTTAGTTTGGTGGTAGAGTGGTTGAGTTGGTTGATTGGTTTGAAAGTAGAGTGGTTGAGTTGGTTAGTTTGGTGGTAGAATGGTGGAGCTTGGTTGGTTGGTTTGAAAGTAGAGTGGTTGAGTTGGTTGGTTTGGTGGTAGAATGGTGGAGTTGGTTGGTTGGTATGGTGGTAGAATGGTGGAGTTGGTTGATTGGTTTGGTGGTAGAATGGTGGAGTTGGTTGGTTGGTTTGGTGGTAGAATGGTGGAGTTGGTTGGTTGGTTTGGTGGTAGAATGGTGGAGTTGGTTGATTCGTTTGGTGGTAGAATGGTGGAGTTGGTTGGTTTGGTGGGAGTGGTTGAACTGGTTAGTTGGTTTGGATGGTCTGGCTCTGTGGTAGGAGGGAACTGGTTAGCTTGATGGTGGGAGGAGTCGGTTGACCAGCTGACTAGAAGGGTAAGAGATGGTAGAACCTGGTGAAACTGACCAAGAACAGGCCTGTAATGAGGGAGTGAGGACGGGGGCTGGTATGGAGTGGGAAGACAGTATCATCCGAGAGGGGCTGGGACTCCTTGCGGTACGCACTGTACCTGGGACAGGTACACGGACGGGACGCTTACAGATGGAGAACCGTCGCCAAACCACACACACACACACACAGCACAGACACACACGCCTTAAGAGAGATACCAAAGTACAGCACTCACTGTACTGACCTACTCCAGTAGACTACATCACTATGACACAAGTCTCACCCATACTACGACCTAATAATAAACCTCAGGGCGGTATAACACTTCCCCCAGCTGCAGCATAACCAGGGCCAGTACGAAGAACAAGTAGACGGACGGCGTGAGAGAGAGAGAGAGAGAGAGAGAGAGAGAGAGAGAGAGAGAGAGAGAGAGAGAGAGAGAGAGAGAGAGAGAGAGAGAGAGAGGAATAAAAAAAAACACACACATGAGAATCGCCCTATATCCCCAGGTGTCGACATTTCCCCCCACGATAAAAACCTGTCACACCCACCAACACAAACGATTATGGTACCTACGTACTCCTCCAGTGCCACAAGCGCTTCTGCAACGCAGGCCAGTCAAGGGAGGACAAACCAGAGTTTACAATCTTGTCAAAGTCTGTGTGAAAGGCAACGTACATAACCCACCGCTGTATCTCGCGTCAATGAAGAGTAATATAAAAATATTGCGGCAAATATCATACCATGGGAAAATCATATCACAGGGTGTGAGTCAGACACTTTTACTCAAAGGTTTTTTGGAGGGGAAGGAGGGAATTTCAAGAATGAAATCACCACCATCGAAAGGATGAGATGATCAAATACATTGTGGAGGGAAAACCCGACAGCAAAGCCCCACCAGACAGCCTGCCTCGCAAGCCAGTCAGTCTGTGAAAGAGAGCAGTGCTTACCAGACACAGACACACCTGTAGCATCCTACAGTCAAATCTCCTTCAATCTAACTCGCTGGGACCATGTTGGGATGATGACATTCCCGTGGGACTCACTGCTTAAATCCCAGGGATATCATGTATCCCAGTGCCACCATCTGGCCTGGGAGTCTTCAGCTGTCAACAGGTTATGTATAAACGCACTGTTGGTGTCAATGTTGTCATTTTTCTGTTGGTAATATGTAATCGTCAGGCCCTGAGGTCCGACTACTCTCCAATGTGGCTGTAAGGAACATCTCCCTATTGCCAGCTCTCAGGCGCACCGACCACCGTGCCGACGTCCTACTCAGTACTGCTGTCATAGCAATATCATGTCATGCACACAACTGTGTCATGGCCCCCCGGTGGTGTGGCAGCCAGTGAAGTGTGAGGACCGAAACTGACGCGTCTTAACATCTGTTGAGGGTTTTCATGCTGAGGACATCTGTCTCAGACGGAAAACAATGGTGAGTTCGAGAGAGCATCGTCGGCTCATAGCCAAACTCAAGCTGCTCATGTGATCAATGTGTACCAGGATGTAAATTGATGTAATAACTGGTTACACCTCCGCTAAACTAGTGTAGTAACTGATCACACTTTCGCTTCGAGGTCTATAGACAGAATTCAATTATCGATACACTCTGTCAAGGCGTATCCCTGGAGTCTGTCCACTCGTTGCTGCACAGTCACTGTAAGACGAAGTAACGAGGGAGGGCAGCCACTGCATTATATAGCGGACGTGTGTGTGTGTATCGTGGGTCGCATCACTACTCGTGGTTGCACTGGTGTCTTCCCAGCGGCTCGAATGCTGAACTGACCATCTTACTCGAATTCTTTGTTCTCTCTCTCTCTCTCTCTCTCTCTCTCTCTCTCTCTCTCTCTAGCAACAATCCCGTCCACTTCCACACCTGTCCTATTGTTCTGGGGATTTCGAGGGGACCCAGGGTGCCAGGGGGTTCAAGATGAACAAACACACACACACACACACACACACACACATATGCACACACGCATGCACATGAACAAGGGTTCCGCCCCGGCTTGCGAGGGGGTGGGGCCAGGTAACACTCGGGTGGTGCATAATCTGACCCCAATACCTGTGACTGTTCTCGCCAGCCATGACTATTGCTACACTCGCCTCCCCACGAGGGCCAACGCCATTACGCTAACTCGAGGTCGTGAATCACCTCCAGCTCGTGAGTCACTTCTACCTCAGCTGAGGACGTGTCGTATTTCAGGTGGGTCTTGCTTTCCCACAGGAACTGGTGTGATGGCCCTCTTGGAGACCTCGAGTATGGAAGAACTTTACTCACGTGTTGTGACGCCGAGGTCGGAGGTGCTGCTGGCTGGCACTGTGGTAGCAGCAGGACCTGATGATGCGTTGTCAGCACACTAGTGTAGCCCACACTACCTAGACTCCTCTCCCTGAGGGCTGGCCCAGGGAGCCCGTGGCGAGTGATTCAGAAGGAGGAAGGGAGGAGGAGGAGGAGGGACTGGTTGTGGCCACAAGGGGCGAGGCAGCAAGATCACCACTGGTAGTCGCCTACACAACAGGTTAAACACAAGGCTGCTCTGCTCCCAGGTGATGCAGGTGTACATGAGATGAACTCCTCCCATCACCTATACCACCACACCCAGGTGATGCTGGTGTACATGAGACGAATCCCTCCCATCACCTATACCACCACACCCAGGTGATGCAGGTGTACATGAGACGAACCCCTCCCATCACTTATACCACCACACCCAGGTGATGCAGATGTAGGTGGAACGGGCCTCACCCATCACCAATACCAGTGGCCACACCAATGTGATGCAGGTGCAGGTGGAACGGGCCTCACCCATCACCAATACCAGTGGCCACACCAATGTAATGCAGGTGCAGGTGGGGCGGGCTTCTCCTATCATTAACATCAGTGGCTACACCCAGGACACCATCTCTGGACATCTTTGCATCTTTACCGTTCGATCCAAACAGCCAAGGATGTTTCCCTTGTCTGACTCCATTTTCTTTAACGTCCGGCAAGGCAACATCTGTCTCCCGTCCACAGCTGTGTTTCAGTTGGCAAAATAAGACTCGTGGACGTCTCCTTCAGAGAAGATTCATTCAGATCGAGAGTCTAAAGGCTCTGAAATATCCTGACAGCGACCACTAGCCTAGAAATTCCTCTACCCAAAAATAAGATGAACGTAATCAATAAGTCCCGTTTTCCTCGTCATCTTCGTCCGGCCAAAGTAAACCAGAAACCAGGCGTTCATCCTAGAGGGCGACTTCCACAGGCGACTCATCGGTTAAGATGGCTCTCTCTCTCTCTCTCTCTCTCTCTCTCTCTCTCTCTCTCTCTCTCTCTCTCTCTCTCTCTCTCTCTCTCTCTCTGTGTGTGTGTGTGTGTGTGTGTGTGTGTGTGTGTGATGACGTAACAGGAGGCAGAGAGCCGTAATGAATGGTGAATCATCAACATTGGTCACCCGTTCCAAGCGGGGTCCCGCAGGGGTTCGTTTTTGGGGGGGCCTATGTATATACATATTCTCATCGTCTATATGAACGGTACTGATGTGGGGTTAAATACCTTACCGTCCAAACTTGCAGATGACATGAAGATCGGCAATGCCATAGTTAAATGAAGAAGATAGACTAGAATTAGAAGAGCATCTTAGATAAACTCGCTGAATCGTCTAGAAAATTCCAAATGCCATTTAACGTCGACCCCCCAAAAAAAATATATCCATGATGAATTGACCGACCATAAGATAAAGGACACCCAACCTGTGAGAGGAGGGATCTAGGGGTCACTGTCTCCACCAACTTCTACTATTCCTAGCGTTGTGCCTAAGGTACCAAGAAAGCAAAATAAGATGTTACGATTTGCTAACAGAGACAAGGCTAGGATGTAATATTGCCAATAGACCTAAGTCTAGCTAGACCCCCACCTCGAATGTACAGGGCAGTTCTGGGTACCTCACTTATGTAAGGGTAGTCTTAAACTGCCAGTAGTGCAGAGGAGAGCAATTAAATTCATTGCTTCCTTGCGTAACAAACCATATAAGAACAGACCACGAGAATTGAATTCACTATCTCTAAGCAAGAGCGGCTCCTAAGCAAGTTAACAGAATGTTTTAGAATACTTAAAGGATTAAGCAACGTTGATACTGGAAATTTCTTCACAGTCGCCCCAGCACTAACAACGAGAGGAAATACATCAAAACTTATAATCTGGATTACAGGATTACTGACGCGTGGAATTAAGCTCCCAGGACATGTTGTACTGAGCAACACTGTTATTTTCTTAAGATTTCGTCATCACCCGCCACTATTCACTATTGAATAATTCCTTTAATCAATCATGATAACGTAGTGGTATATTATGTGACCTTCTCAATCACTGATCTCGCCCTTGACATCCTGCGGTAACATTCCGACACTGATTAACCCGTGTCGGCTGCTTTAAGACAGCAAGATAGAATTATTGTATCATTCTTCCACATCTGGGGTAATGTAGATGTGGTAAGTCGCAAGGCTGGAGCTCAAGTTTCTCCTTAGTATTGCCTCTATACCATACAGTGAAGGGATGCATGTGTCGTGGGTGATGGGATGCATGCCATATGTTCATTCTATCATCTAACTGTCTTATAAAAATTTGCCTTCGGGTACATTAGTCCTGCAAGGTATTTTTTTCTACCTGCGTTCTGTCCGGCGTGTTGCCCGAGGAAGTGGAGGATGGGGAGAGAGAGAGAGAGAGAGAGAGAGAGAGAGAGAGAGAGAGAGAGAGAGAGAGAGAGAGAGAGAGAGAGAGAGAGAGCCTTTGTTTTGCTATCCTTTTCTTCCACTGCTTTTAAGGGGACTGCATCTTATTTTCTGAAGCAGTGTTAATTAAGGCCAGATCACCTCGCCTGGACCTTGGGTCTGTGTGGGCTGTGTATCTATGTAACACGCACTCTCTCTCTCTCTCTCTCTCTCTCTCTCTCTCTCTCTCTCTCTCTCTCTCTCTCTCTCTCTCTCTCTCTCTCTCTCTCTCGTCCCTGACTTTCATCTGGACACAAAGAATGCCCCGAATTGTACCCCCATCACTGAGGAACCTACAGTACGCGGGAAACTGGAGAGTGTACCCGGTGAGCGGACCCTGCAGGTACACTGGAAAAACGAGGGTACATCCTGGGCCTTGGACGGCTCCTGTAGGTGGAGTGTAAGGAGGGTACACCTGAGACACACCCTGAAGGTACACTGTAAGAAGAAGGGTACAACTGAGACACACCCTGAAGGTACACTGTAAGAAGAAGGGTACACCTGGGACACACCCTGAAGGTACACCGTAAGAAGAAGGGTACACCTGGGACAGATGTTGCCGGTACAGTGTAATGAAAACCAAAGACATAGCCACCATGCCCCAGGACCTGAAGGTCCTCCAGCCAGATCCCCTTCAGCCTCGCCTCCAGCTATCGAACCACAGTGGAGGCAATTCTATGCCCCCCCCCCCCCCAACCCTAGCAAAGGACGGGTCCGACAGAGAGGCGTCTTTGACGATCGTCAGGCCAAATTCTCCATCGAGGCTGGTCCGAGCAACAAGAGCGGGACTTGCGGAGATGTGAGGTGGGCAGGTGGATGCGAGGGGAGACCACGATACCTTAATGGGTTTGTGGTGTTACCAAACCGCTCCGGAGATCGTGCTGGGAAGGGCGGCACGCGGTGGAGCTGTGATTGGCTGCCCCAGTGTGTGTGTGTGTGTGTGTGTGTGTGTGTGTGTGTGTGTGTGTGTGTGTGTGATCCACAGACTCTCTCAAACATACGAAACTTTCAACAACAGACACTAATTAACACCAAACACCATCAGAGTCATTGCCTTCCGTCCCAACAAGACGAGGAGGAGGAGGATGCTCTTAGATCCTTTACAAGTCCAAGACACTGAAGCCAATCCTTTTGGCTTTGGTTCGACAAGCGCCTCGGTTGACAGAGCGTCGTGATCAAGACGTCGCTGTTTATGGCTTACTTCTGTGGAAGTATTTCCGAGGAGTTTGCCTAATGTGCATACCTTAAGACCTCCCTTCCTAAGACGGTCCCATGACCCACATAAGAAAGGCATTTTACTTGTAACCCATCCATCAAGGAGACTCGCTCGCTCCCCACCGAACTTTCCACACACACACACACACACACACACACACACATACACACACACACTGAGGGCAATACCCACTTCGTTACATAAGACTAG
Source organism: Panulirus ornatus (assembly GCF_036320965.1). NCBI lineage: Eukaryota > Metazoa > Arthropoda > Malacostraca > Decapoda > Palinuridae > Panulirus > Panulirus ornatus. The sequence continues at coordinate 13,320,464 of NC_092286.1, forward strand.
TGTTGAGGACAAATCTAATTCGTCACCAAAATAATGCCGAGGACGAAGGTCAATTAGCTAGGAAAAAAAAAAGGGGGGTTAGGACAAAACCCAATTAGCCACCAAAAGTGTCGAGGACGGAGTCCAATTGGCCACCAAAAGAGAGATGTAATCAGTGGAGAGCCCTTGTCACCCCGGCGCTCATTTATCACCTCGACCCTCACTTGTCACCTCGACCCTCACTTGTCACCCCCAGCCCTCCTTCGTCACCCCGACCCTCACTTGTCACCTCGACCCTCATTTGTCAACCCGGCACTCACTTGTCACCCCGGCACAATCTTGGCTAATACTAACTCTACTACCATGTTGCTTCGTCAGGAAGCTCTCCATATCTAAACCCCCCGCTGTGCGACGGTGGCTAGGAGGGGCAAGCGAGAGATGGGCCGGTACGATATATGTTTGACCTGACGCCAAGGACAAAGCTCACGTCTGCTGGCTGGGCTGGCAGGGTCAAGTTGGTTGTGCTGTTCCTGCTGCTACTGCTACTGCTTTTTTGCCTCTGCTGATGGTGTTCCTGTTGATGCTACTTTTCCTTTCTAGTGGTGGGGGTATTCCTCCTCTTCCTCCTCCTCCTCCCTCTGCACCTGTGTTCCCGCTTCTTCTCTGCTTGTGGTGTTCCCTGATTCTGTTCCAGCACGGTGGCTGTGGCGTTCGTTTGCTTCTTGCTGTAGCTGGGTGTTCCTGTTACTTCCTGCCTTCTGTAGTGGTGCCTCTACTTCTGCCGGTGGTGTTCCTGCTCCTTGCTGCTCCTTACGGATGGTCGCAATGTTGCTCCGGCAGTCGTTCATTTTCCTACTGCCGTTTCCTGTGTGGCTGAAGCTCCTGATACCCCATCAGCTGTAACTGCTACTGCTAATTCAATATCCAGTGTTGATGCTACTGAAGTAGAGCCACGCCAAAACCTCCAGTCTCCACCAGGAAGACCTTGCAGAGGCGCCTTGGGCAGGGTCGTGGTCACGGCCACCTCGGACACATTCCGGGGGCTGGGCCGGACGTCCTCCTCCTGTCTCACAGGACACTCAGCAGCCTCCCTCCCTCCCTCCCACTCTTCTTCCCTCCTTTCACCATCGGAGAACTTTTCTAACCTTGTCGGATCCCGATGGCACCTACCTTCCGGCTCTTTACCCACTCTACCGGATATTTATATACACGCGCTATACTGGACGCCTACCTGCCCTACCGGACGCCTATCTGCCTTACTGGAGGCCCATCTACCCTTACCGGACGCCTACCCACCCTTATCGGACACCTACCTACCTTCCCTACCGGACGCCTAGCTTCCCTTACCGAACGCCTACCTACTCTCCCGGAAACAAGTTCTGCGCCTACGCAATGCAAACATTTGCTGTAAGACCTGTGTGGGACGAGGGAATATTACTTCGTCGTCCGCGCGAGAGCCTACCTACCTACCTTGCCCTGGCCTGCCGGATGGCTGGCTACCTGCCTTACCGGATCCCTAACCACCATGCCGGGTCGTCGCCTAAATTGGCAGGCCTTGCATTCCTCCCACCTGCTCGCTCGCTCCACTGGCCTCACCTGCAGCAGGTCTCACAAGACAGTGGTATCGGCGACAGGTTTAAGATATCTCAAGACATACACACAGACGAATCTCTACGCCTTCATTAATCAACAGAAGATTCAATACTGATATGAAATGATGTGAATCAAAAACTTTGACCACAAGTTCACTTGATCGAGAGTAGGTGGAATGCGGGCGTCACCACTAGCAAGGATGTCACCTGGAGAAAGTGCTCGTTTTCCAGCGAGCAAAAAGATGTATTGTCATCAAATGTCGAGGGCGAGCGTGTGAGGTGACGATGGTGAACCATGTGGGAAGGTGAGTCGTGAGGAACACGTCTGGAGCAGTAACTCTGTGGGCACTGGTGAGGGTGACCATCCACGGGGCACTTGGGAGGAGGACCTTTAGGGATGATACTTAATTAGGTATGTTTGTACGGACGGCCTTCAGGAGGCCGTGTAGGGAGAGTGACTCCACTGAGAAGTTGGAGAAAGACTTGAGGGGAAACAGGGAATGTCGGAGGTCAAGGATGTCCCCGTCAGATGCAAGACTCCAGTGAGGAGTGACTTGCGCCTCACAAAGATTCAGCACCTGGGCCTCTGCATCTCGCCTCAAGTGAATCAGAATCTTCATCAAACATCTTACGAAACGTAAGAAAGGAGGATGTGTCTGTCTCCCATCCGTAAATGCAGTGTGGTGTAACGTGATGCGGAGTGTGGGAGGACGGGATGAGGTAAATAAGGATAACACGAGGTGGGAGGGACTTTAGGAGACGGAGAGAGAGAAGAGAGAGAGAGAGAGAGAGAGAGAGAGAGAGAGAGAGAGAGAGAGAGAGAGAGAGAGAGAGAGAGAGAGAGAGAGAGAGAGAGAGGGTGTGTTTGGCCATCACGTCACCTGCCGAGGGTGAGAGGTGTGTCGATTGAAGAATGCATCTTGTCAATAGAATCGCGAAGACTCGCCTCAAACACACGTTCTCCAGGTATTACATAAAGCACGTACATCGGGTCTTACCCCCGACGGCTGTATTGACACCAATGAGCAGACACCAGGACGCACGGGGAGGAGGTCGGCTGTCCTGGGGGCATGCGACGGGCGAGGAGAGAGTGCAGCACGGCAGTGTGTCAGATCGTGGTGTAGGACCAAGTAGAACAAACCACAGACCACCAGCCTCCGTACAGACCCGTTTACCCTTCCTCAGCCTCCAACCAACCTACGCCACACGATGACAGTGATGCCCTTCGCTACCAAGAGCTTCAGCCTTCCTCGCCCTTCATTACCTCCAGTAAATACGGGCGTACAGCGTACTGCAGGAGTGAGTCTTCCACCTTCGTGGCCAGAGCAGAGAGGGCCTTCGGTCCATAGTGTTGGAGGGTGATCACCTTATGATCAGTACAGGTCACAGAGGTAGGTCGGAGGAGTCGGTAAGACATGAGGCAACCAGCTCGTTAGGTGGCTAGAGAGAGAGAGAGAGAGAGAGAGAGAGAGAGAGAGAGAGAGAGAGAGAGACTCCATCGCCGTCCACAACAGCAGGCTCGACCTTCCAACGCCCTTGCAGCCCCCCCCCCCCCCCCACCCCCTCTCCTTCCACCCGTCCGCCAACCAGCCCTACGTGCGTCACCAGCTGCCCGGACATGGCCACTCCGGCCAGCCTAAAACACCACCTGCCCCAGGCACTACACCACCTGTGGGGCCCCGCGGCCTCTACGGCGGCCTATGTGGGCAGGTAGGGACCAGCTTGGTGGACCAGGGGAGGTGCTCATGGGCAGTGGTGGGTGAGGAGGTGAACTTCCGCTACGACGATGATGCTAGTGGCACCCATGTGGGCAGCATCGCCTGCTTAAGACGCTCCACACGTCCCCCCCCCCCCCCCCTCTCTCTCTCTCTCTCTCTCTCTCTCTCTCTCTCTCTCTCTCTCTCTCTCTCTCTCTCTCTCTCTCTCTCTCTCTCTCTCTCTCTCCTCAAAACAACACACACACACACACACACACACACACACACTCACACACTCCATGTAGAGACGCGACATCCGTCGATGGCCATTCGTCTGAACTTGTAAACAAGTGTTGAGTCATCCAGGGGGAAGTCAATGAAGTGACCTCCACAATCTTCACCACGGCCCTTTCCACCACAGGCCCTCCACAGCCCCTACCACAGGCCCTCCACAGCCCCTACCACAGGACCTCCACAACCTTCACCACAGCCCTTTCCACCACAGGCCCTCCACACCTCCCCACTACAGGCCGCTCTCCCTCCCCCTACACACACAACCCATAGCCCCTGTATCGCCCCTACCACAGCGCCCTCCATATCCCCTTCTCAAGCCCCTATCACAGACCCTACTACAGCCCCTACCACAGGCCCTCTTTCGGCCCGTTCTCCAGACCCTCCATTGCTCCTAATAACAGGCCACGGATGGGACTCCATCACAGCTCGTGAATTACACCGCACCCATCCTCTCTCTCTCTCTCTCTCTCTCTCTCTCTCTCTCTCTCTCTCTCTCTCTCTCTCTCTCTCTCTCGGGTTACTTGCGCAGCGTGTTCCCCATCCGTCACGGGTGCCCCGCTGACCTCTGGAGGAAGTAGGGGAAAAGAGTCGGAGAAAGAGAGACACACACACACACTCGGCCCTCAGCTACGGCAGGAGCCTTAACTCCCGGGCGACAGGGAGGGACGAGAGTGAGGTGATGAGAGGAGTGATGGTCGTGCGCATGTGTGGCTGCGTCTACACCACCAGAGGTCGTGTGGTGTTTCGTCGTCGTCGTCGTCGTCGGCGTCGTCGTCAGCGGCGTTCTGATCCTCCTGAACACGACGGTACGACCCCTGGGGGGCTCATAAGTGTACGGTACACGTCATACGACGCCCAAGGGTCGTACCGTCGTAGTGACTGGTACCGTCGCTCTCCCCCCCCAAGGGGTAGGCAAGTACCGTCGTGCTCAAGCAATCGTACCGCCGCGCTTGCGGTGTCGTAACGTCATCTTCAAGGGGTCGTAAACATCGTGTTCAACGGAGGGGAAGGAAGGGAAGGAAGGGGGTGGTTGAGATGTTGTTACCTCTTGTGCCTTCTCTCCTCCCTCCCTCCCTCCCTTCCACCCTCCATCCATTTCCCACTCCCTCCTAACCTCTCCCCCTCCCTCCTGACCCATCACCTCCCCCTCACCCACCTTCTAACGCGACAGGCGTTTCTTCAAAGACATCTTCCAAGAATTCCATTGACAGGAAAAACGCGGAAGACCAGGTCGGCTTAGCTGATGGTCTGGGTGTGTGTGTGTGTGTGTGTGTGTGTGTGTGTGTGTGTGTGCATCGCACGCAGGCATGACATGCCTATCCACCTGGCCAACGACGCGTCGCCCCCCGACGTCGTGCACAAATAAGCAAGACGGCTGACGTCATCAAGGTTCACAGCAAGCTACGTCTTGGCCGCTGGGGAGCGATTGTGACGAGAGAGAGAGAGAGAGAGAGAGAGAGAGAGAGAGAGAGAGAGAGAGAGAGAGAGAGAGAGAGAGAGAGAGAGAGAGAGAGAGAGGAGACCTATTCTGCGAGTACCTAAAAGACGAAACCTAACCACGAGTACTTACCTACGAGTACTTACCTACGAGTAATGACCTAGAATAACTACCTACGAGTACTTAGCTGAGAGTACCTACTTACGAGTACTTACTCACGAGTACTTACCTAAGAGTACCTACCTACGAGTACTTACCTACGAGTACTTACCTAAGACTGCCTGCCTTCGAGTACTTAAATACGAGTACTGACCTAAGAGTACCTACCTACGAGTACTTATCTAAGAGTACTTACCCACGAGTTCCTACCTACGAGTACTTACCTACGAGCACCTACCTACGAGTACTTATCCAAGAGTACATACCTACGAGTACCTATCTACGAGTACATACCTAAGAGTACCTACCTACAAGTACTTATCTAAGAGTACTTACCTACGAGTTCTTACCTAAGAGTACTTACCTACGAGTACCTACCTACCTACGAGTACCTATCTATCTACGAGTACCTACCTACCTACGAGTACCTACCTACCTACCTACGAGTACCTACCTACCTACCTACGAGTACCTACCTACCTACATACGAGTACCTATCGATCTACGAGTACCTACCTACCTACGAGTACCTACCTACCTACCTACGAGTACCTACCTACCTACCTACGAGTACCTATTTACCTACGAGTACCTACCTACCTACGAGTACCTACCTACCTACGAGTACCTATCTACTTACGAGTACCTACCTACCTACCTACGAGTACCTATCTATCTACGAGTACCTACCTACCTACGAGTACCTACCTACCTACCTACGAGTACCTACCTACCTACCTACGAGTACCTACCTACCTACGAGTACCTACCTACCTACCTACGAGTACCTATCTACCTACGAGTACCTACCTACCTACGAGTACCTACCTACCTACGAGTACCTACCTACCTACGAGTACCTACCTACCTACCTACGAGTACCTATCTACCTACGAGTACCTACCTACCTACGAGTACCTACCTACCTACGAGTACCTACCTACCTACCTACGAGAACTTACGACAAAACTTTGCCTCGACAAAGAGAATACCTACGACGAGATACCGTCATGAGGTAGGATATGGCGCGTAGTGCTCACCGCTGGAGAAAGAGATAGAGGGGTCTGGGAGCAGAGGAGGGAGAACACTGTATTGGCTTGAAGTAACACTACCTGGCCTGGTAATCCAGGTAACAACGGCTGACTGGGTAACACAGGTAACGAGGACGGACTCGGTAATCCGGGTAACGCAGGTAATCCTTCAGGTAACAAGGGACCGGTCAGGTAACAGCCCAGGTAACACAGGCAATGAGGAGCGGCCTGGGATTACCTCAGGTAACACGAAATAACCAAGTAACCCGAGTAATAAGGACCGACCAAGTAACCCAGGTCACATAACCCGATCAGGTAACCCAGGTTACACACTCATGGGGCCCCTACCTATGGGTGTGTGTGTGTGTGTATGTGTGTGTGTGTGTGTGTGTGTGTGTGTGTGTGTGTGTGTGTCGATCCAGCAGCAGTAAACCTACTGGCGTGGGTGGGGGGGCCTTAACGCCCCTGTGGCACCACTGTGTAAGGAGGTAGTAAGGTGGTAAGAGAGGGAGGGAGGAAGAGATGTAGGTGGGGTCTGGGTGAGAATGGAGGGAGGGAGGTTGTTAAAGTGGTGGTGACGGGGGAAGGGGAGAGGTAAGGGGGAGGTGTAGGCAGGTAGGTACCACTGGGCAACCATCAGGCACAAAAACTGGTCAGAGGCCCATTCAAGGTTGCGAGGAAGGAGGAGGAGGAGGAGGAGGAGGAGGAGGAGGAGGAGGAGTAGAAGGAGAGGGAGAAGGAGTAGAAGGAGGAGGAGGAGGAGGAGGAGGAGGAGGAGGAGGAGGAGGAGAACGAGTAGGAGGAGGAGGAGAAGGAGAAGGAGGAGGAGGAGGAGAAGGAGAAGGAGGAGGAGAAGGAGAAGGAGGAGGAGGAGGAAGAAGGAGGAGGAGGCCGCTTGGGCCAGTTTATGATAATGTTATCAGTTCTCTCACGTGTATCCCACACAGCGTCTTAATACGTCACTCCAGTTATAGTATATCTCAATTTCCTTTCCCAGGACATCTGTTACACCTTGAAGCGTCTCGTCCAGAGAAAAAAAAAAAAAATTCTCGTTTCGTCTAAGCTAAGCCATGGGAATAGTTCATGCCACTACGCTGATTGGATGTGGAAAAGTGGTTTCCCCCCTTCCTCCTCCAACTTTCGTGCAATGGTATCACGTCGTAACACGTGTTTCGGGACGTGTCTAGTACCTGCGCGAGCGCGCGCGCGTGTGTATGTGTGTGGGGGGGGTTAGGTCTCGAAGACATGGTTCGGCACAGATGCGAAGCTTGAGTTTTGAAACCACGAATCTTATTTTTCTTTTCTCTCTTCCTTCTCTCAACTTTAGGATTTTGTTGTCGTGAATTCGCTAGGCGGTCTGGAGGACAACAAATGTGCAGGTTTGGCGGTGGTAATACAGGAGGAGGAGGAGGAGGATTACGTGCGCGCCATTTCGGGGCGTTTGAAAGAAGAATGTGGATGAGAAGCGGAAGTGCTGCAGGTGTGTGGAGAACATAGTGGTGGTGCCAGGTGTGTGGAGAACATGGTGGTGGGTGCCAGGTGTGTGGAGAACATGGTGGTGGTGCAGGTGTGTGTGGAGAACATGGTAGTGGGTGCCAGGTGTGTGGAGAACATGGTGGTGCCGTAGGTGTGTGTGGAGAACATGGGTAGGGTGTGAACATGGTGTGGGTGCCAGGTGTGTGGAGAACATGGTGGTGGTGCAGGTGTGTGTGGAGAACATGGTAGTGGGTGCCAGGTGTGTGGAGAACATGGTGGTGGTGCAGGTGTGTGTGGAGAACATGGTGGTGGGTGCCAGGTGTGTGGAGAACATGGTGGTGCTGCAGGTGTGTGTGGAGAACATGGTAGTGGGTGCCAGGTGTGTGGAGAACATGGTAGTGTGGGTGCCAGGTGTGTGGAAGACAACAGCTATGACCTATCAATTACAGGTGTGCAACACGGAACCAATACTGTCATGGGTATGGGGAGATAAACCCAAACCCGGTTTTTTAGGCAGGTGTGAATATAAGAACAGCGTGTGGACAACAGAAGTGGATGGAAATATGGTGCAGGTGTGGAGTGCTGGCGACACAGATGTACAGATCTGAAAGAATTTGAATATAAAGAGTAATTTTATGTACAGAACAGCTGGAGTGCCTTCTGAAGTTTGAAAATGGTTTGAAATAATTCAGTTTTTGGAAGAGATGGTCATTATATACATAATCACTGACCAATTACCTTTATATATATATATATATATATATATATATATATATATATATATATATATATATATATATATATATATATATTATAAAAAATGAAAAACAAGAAGGATTTACAAACGTAAATGTATTGCTCCTAATCTAACTAAATACATTCACTGGATGTCTGTAAAACAGAGTAAAGATATGTAGAGGAGGAAAATGACAATGAGATATATGAAACGGAATACGTAAAACAAAATAAGTTCCCTTATGAAAACACACACACACACACACACACACACACACACACACACACACACACACACACACACACACACACACAACAGGGCGAAACGGACGAACCTCTGAAAATCCGCGGAGACGACAGCCAATTAAAACCTGGCAAGAGACAAGGGCACCGACAAAGAGCTGGTTTGACTGGCGCGTCGACGGCTGGAACAATGGGCCTCCGAGGTAACTAATGTACCTCGTCTGCCCGCGGCGGGGGCCGGTAGGGAGCGAGGTGGACCAGGGTGGCGGAGGCCTCCTCCTACGTCCACACCCCTATCCACCCAGCCCTTCCCCACCATGATCGCCTCTTTTGTGTCACCTGTTACCACCGCATACGCTTAACTGACACAGACAAGGTCAATGTTCCGGGTGACACTCTTGCAATTAAGAGTCTCTTTCAGCTACATCCAAGAGATGATGTGATGAAGATAGAAGAAGAAGAAGAAGAAGACAAAGAAGAAGAAGAAGAAGAAGAAGAAGAAGAAGAAGAAGAAGAAGAAGAAGAACAAGCACAAGAAGAAGAAGAAGAAGAAGAAGAAGAAGAAGAAGAAGAAGAAGAAGAAGAAGAAGAAGAAAAAGGAGAAGAAGCAGACGAAGAAGAAGAAGAAGAAGAAGAAGAAGAAGAAGAAGAAGAAGCAGACGAAGAAGAAGAAGAAAAGGAAAAAAAAGATGAGGAAGACTTAAATGGGGAAGTAAGATTGAAAAGAACGTTAGAGGAAATCAGAGAGCGACACGTCTCCCACCATCACAGTCCACATTCACAATGACACGAAGGAAAAATAGCAAGAATTCGCGCAGAGAAGACATTACCGTGTTTGTCAACAGCATGAAAAATGTGATGGTTGTTATGCATGCCACAGCTGCTGAGGACGGGTGTTCATTATCGAGGAGGATCCTGGTGCCGGAGGGGAGTGGAGGGGGGGATGATTACAGTGGTCCTGGTGAGGGGTCTCCTCAAGATAAGCGATAACGGGCGAGGCTGTGCTCCACGACGCCCACAGTACCTGATAAGATAAAGGGAAGAGGAGAGGCAGTGGTGTCAGGGGGTAAGGTGAGGATGAGGTTGAGCGGAGAAGGCGAGGGTTAGAAGCGTAAGGATAGTATGAGGAGGAGGAGGGGCAAGACGCACTGAAGGAGCAGGAAGGGAAATATATTGAGAGGAATAGAAATGAAAATATATATATATATATATATATATATATATATATATATATATATATATATATATATATATATATATATATATATATATATATGCAAGAAGGAAAAAATTAGTGTGAAGGATGAGACTAAGAAAACAGAGGAAGAAGAACAAAGACGTGTAAACAATGAAGAAAAATAGAGGACGGACGGAAACCATGAGACTGAAGCAGAAGAACAGAAGTGGATTTACTCGGAAGGTAACAATTGGCGGGCGGGCGGGCGGGCAGGCGGCAGATGAGGGACGGTCACACAAAGCCCCAGAAACGGCGACGAAAGTGGCACGCCAGACACATGCGAATCACCGTGACGGAGGCGCCCACAGTAATAACACAGGAAGAGGAAGACACAATGTGCTGGATTCCCTCCACCCTCCCCCAACCCCAGCCGTGATTACGTCGAGGAAGACGAACTCCACAGACGGACGACCTGTGTGAGAGGGAGGGAGGGAGACGCGGACGAGTCTTGAAGACGTGACGAAGACGGACGCCTTCCATCGGAGTAGCCACGGGGTACGGTCGCCGACGGACGCCTTCCATCGGAGTATCCACGGGGAACGGTCGCCAACGGACGCCTTCTATCGGAGTAGCCACGGGAAACGGTCGCCGACGGATACGTCCCAGTGGAGAGGATGGTGGAGAAGGGAAGCCGAAGGACGCGACCCAGCTGGAGGAGCCATGTCGACGGACACGGCCCTACGGAAGAGCTATGCGATAACGTGACGCCGACGGACGCATTACGGAACACGATAAGATATACATCCTCCAGTCGACCACTGTGACGCCATCAAGTGGCCGCAAGAAATCCCTCTCACCGACAGGAATCATTGGTTACCAGAAAAAAAGAAAACACATACTCACGTAACACCGCCACCTATCAAGATGCACGGAGCATGACGCACACTCGATTTCTGTAAGATTTCTGTAACGCGTCACGCTGTTACTAAGACGAGGAGCAGGCGGATGGCTGTAACCTCCACGTGACATTGCGAGGGGGTGGAAACGACGACAGAAAATTGTAATGAATATCGTCGCATCCTGCTGGGGGGAAGGAGGGGGGGGAGCTGAATACCCCCGGAGGATCCTGTGGAAGGAGGATCTCGAGCAAAGGGCATCGTGAGAGGCGGAAGGATCAAGGACAACGTGGAAGGACTGCGTTTCTGCATCTCGAACCTGAATGCCGGTGGGGACAAGTCCCCATATGTCGTTATAGCCTACAGACACAAAAATCGATACTTTGGTATCTCTTTAACGCTCTAGTTCATTAGTTCATTCGTCTTGGAGAGCCAGATATATTGGGATGGGCAAAGAGTTTTCATAATTAAATCTGATGTCTATAGTCTGAACCACAGTTGCAATTTGAGTTGGCTTACTTACAAAGCCATGAAAGATGAACATCATCTCTTGTGGGTGATGGTTGTAGTGGTGGTGGTGATACTAGTTGTGGTTGAGGTGGGGGGGACAGTGGTGTTTGTAGCGTGGGGTTGACGCTAGTAGTGGTGGTGGTAATGGTGGTTATGGTTGTGATGGGCGATGGTGGTATTTGTAGTGATGGTTGACGTTCGTAAGGGTGGTGATGCTGGCTGTGGTTGTGGTGGGGGACGATGGGCGGAGGAGGGAGGGGTTGACATCCGTAGGGGTGGTAATGGTGGTTGTGGTGGTGGTTGTGGTTGTGGTTGGTGGTGTTTGTAGTAGGGGGTGGGTTGACGTTAGTAGTGGTGGTGATACCACAGGAGATGAGCTCACAACTCTGAGGGAGGGAGGTGCTCCTCGATTAGCCCTCCTGAGGCAAACCACAGCAGACTGGGAAGACTGAGGGAGGGAGGTACTCCTGAGGCAAACCACAGGAGACCGGGAAGACTGAGGGAGGGATGTACTCCTGAGGCAAATCACATGAGACTGGGATGACTGAGGGAGGGAGGCACTCCTGAGGCAAACCACAGCAGACTGGGAAGACGTAAACCTCCCTCCACCTTCCTCCTGCGGTAACCCCTACATCATCCACTACCTCATCCCCAGTTCGTCATCTCAAATAAAACTGAAAGTCGTGTTTCGGTGCGGGTTCGTATTACCCAGTAAACGTTGTAGTGAGGCTATGAAAGCCTTGTGGGGTGTACTATACCGATCTCATTTTGTCATGGGCATGGAATGAATGTTCACATTTTTATTTGATCGCCGTTTCCGCGTTATCCAGGTAGCGCCAGGAACAGACGGAGAAAGGCCGCATCCTCTCACATCCAGTCTCTAGCTGTCATGTTCTGTAATGCACCGAAACCATAGCTCCCTATCCACATCCAGGCCCCACAGACCTTTCCATGGTTTACCCAGAACGCTTCACATGACCTGGTTCAGTCCACTGTGTTTGTATATACAGACGAAGCTCTACCCACTCCATTCGTTTGACAACATCAAGCTGTACCATCACCATACCTCTGACAACATCAAGCCCTACCATCACCATACCTTTGACAACATCAAGCCCTACCATCACCATACCTTTGACAACATCAAGCTGTACCATCACCATACCTCTGACAACATCAAGCCCTACCATCACCATACCTTTGACAACATCAAGCCCTACCATCACCATACCTTTGACAACATCAAGCCCTACCATCACCATACCTTTGACAACATCAAGCCCTACCATCACCACACCGTTTACAAGACCGACTTCTACCATCACCACACAGTTAACAGCATCGACTTCTACCATCACCACACCGTTGACAACACCGAACTCTACCATCATCGTAAGGCTGACAACACCAGGCTCCACCTCTCTATGCTATTGACAACAGTAGGATTAATGTAACAAACACATACGAAATATGTAAATAAAATTAAAACAATAGATAAAATGAATATCAATAACAATCGAAAATCGAATAACAAAATGAAGATAGATAAAAACAATAAAGATATCTTAAAAAGTTATCATTAAACAATGACGAAAAAAATAAGTAATAACAGTAATAATAATAACAATAATAATGATAATAATAATAATGATAATAATAATAATAATAATAATAATAATAATAATAATAATAATAATAATAATAATAGTCTGACAAAGATTCATCTTTCATTTTCTGTCATATATACTTGTCTCCCTTCATTCTCTTCATTCATCAACCATCAGTTTTCACGGATTTCCCTTTCATTCATATTGGATACGGTTTTTCACCGTCATTCACCTTCATCATCCGTCGTAATTCAGAATTCCATTCACAGATTCTTCAACCATTCCTCAATACACTTTCCAAATATCTTATACAAATATTGCTAACAAATGTTTCCAAAACTATGTACAATATGAATCAAAAATTTTTTTACAGTAAGTGTTCACTGTAATTTTATGCAGTACGACTCCTAAATGTATATATAATTAATACAGTAAGGCTGCCGACTGTATATCTCATACAGTATGGCTGCTCACTGTATATTATATACATTATGGTTGCTCACAGTACCCAAAATCATATTCAGTATTCCCACAGAAATAATGTAAGGATCTGATAATTACAGACATTTACATTACATCCGTTGTACACACCTAAGATTTCTGAGCACTGTGGCCTTTCCTTGCAACAACCCTCAATTACTTCCTAGTACAACCTCTGGTTTCATTTCGCCTCATACCCAGCTTTCCGGCAGCTGTCTACATTGTATTCCAGCTGTTGAGCCGGAGGGAGTGGTGGGTGAGGATGTGCCCCCTGCTTCGCTATCCTGTTTCTACCATTCATATTTACCTCATCTACAGATGACCTTATTATGGACCATCAGGTCTCCAATCTCCCCTAAGCGAGGACCCTGTCGATAATTCCAATCTTCAAGACTCAATCTAATCCAGACTCATCGTAAAAATTTCTATACTCATGCATGTCACACCAATCCTTGAGTAATTAAATTATCCGGTGTACGATCCATCACAGGGTGATTCCTAGACCCACACTAATCTGTCGTAGTCACCCTCACGTCCATCTACTATCCCACTACGAATCCTTTGGAATTTTCCCTAATACCATGACCCAAAACGGTGATCACATCCTGCCACTTATCCTCCCACTCCTTAAAAGCAGCTCGGCTCCAAATCTGGCCATTGTGGTCGGAGGCGGCCCGCTGGGCCTTCCTCAGGGGTAGCTCGGCCTGGCTCTTCGATTGGGGACAAGGCCAGAGGGGAGGTAGGTTGCTGAGGCCCCCCTCCTGAGATCCCTCGCTGCTGCTGTAGGCTCTGGGTAGGAGCAGGTGGTCGGGGGAATGGCGGTAGACGGACGGGGAATGGTGGTAGAGGGACGAGGAACGGTGACAGATGAAAGGGGAATGGTGGTAGATGGACGGGGGATGGTGGTAGATGAACGCGGAATTGTGGTAGGTGGATAGATGGTGGAGGGACAGGAGGACAGACAGACTGATGAATAATAAAGGACAGGAGATGTACTGGTGGACGGGGAAAGCGGTGATGGACACAAGCTGTCGAATCTCAGTCTCTTTCAGTACAACCCTCGGGTGTCGTGCCTGCCCAAGGGTCGTATCCCGTCGTGCTGAAAGGTCGCAACATCAAGTTCAGGGCAATAAAACAATATAACATTCTATAACTCTCCAACAACATCCCCACCACCATCTTGCGCATTCTCTTCGTCGTACAGCGGGTGGGCGAACTCCACACCCATCAGGCTTTCAGGAGGGGTGTGTTCAGAGCGGAACTGCAGCGTGAGGGTCGCGGGCCGGCGGTAGTCAGGTTTTAATAAGGAAGGCGAGTTCAAAGCGGAAATGGGTCGAGTCGAACCAACAGGGTCACGGAAGGGTGTGACCCTGGGCCGCCACCTGTGGTGAAGGAGATGGGAGGGGGAAGGGGTGTTTGGATCACCATCTATGGACACCCCCCTCGCTCACCCCACCCGACTCACCGCCCTCGAACACCAGATGTGAATTGTTGAGGTTATATTGAGGACACTACGGAAGCCAATCACCTTATCCTGTTTCCTCCCCAGGTCGTCTGATGTCGCCAAATTGGTCTCTGCCCATTTCGCTCATATCTCTCCTCGCCTCTCTTGTCACCAGATTCAAACATCCAGCCAATTTTCTCTCCCCTTTTTCTTTTTTTCTTTCTTGTTGTTACCCATTATCACATCATCAACACAAGAGATATTTTGGGCAATGTCTCTTCTTTTTATTTTTTGTCCTCATTACGAGAGGGACATGAATAATGGTGGCTCCATTTTTCCTGGATGTCGGAGGACCTTGGAGAACAAACTCACGAGGAATCAAATCGCTCTGAAGTGAAATAACGACCTTATACTCTCTCTCTCTCTCTCTCTCTCTCTCTCTCTCTCTCTCTCTCTCTCTCTCTCTCTCTCTCTCTCCAAGTCAGGATTGGAGGAACAGAAGCGGCAGCAGCCGGGCAAATGGTGACCATAGGGTCACGACAACCTCCTCCACCTCCTCCTCCGCCCTCACTCTCACCCGACACCACTGCACCAAGAGCCTGGGTCGTACGGTTACGACCCTCTCTCCCCTCTCTGTCCTCCTTGGCCTCTCGATCACGACGGCACGACCCTTGAGCACGATGATACGACCCTCGACCTCGAAGTCACGGTCTTTGGAGGTGACAGACTGGCCTCTGGACTGCTGACCATTAAGTGGCTGAAAGCAATAAAATCCAGCAACACAGTGTGTGTGTGTGTGTGTGTGTGTGTGTGTGTGTGTGTGTGTGTGTGTGTGTGTGTGTGTGTGTCAGTGTTCAGCACAAAATCCTTCACAACAAGATATGAAGGCAAAAAAAAACCTGACCTTTCACAAAAATTCATCCTCTTACTCCTTATAAGGCGTGTGTTATTACTGGCTCACGCTTGCCCCGCGGACGTTCTGTAATTGTCCGCCATGCGTGAATGCACAAAGAAAACGGAGAAATGCATCCGACCGAGATGTCATTATGTCTTCAGTAACGTCTGGTAAATATAGGATCGAGACGCCATTACGTCTTCAGTAGCGTCGAGCAGATACAGGAGAATGTCTTCATTCTTTGTACGAAAAATATACGCATCTGGAGGAGAGTGGTGTGTAGTATCTGATTAATCTTCAACACCTGAAGGAAAGTGTTGAAGATTGTTCGATAACTTGACGTTTGGCGGCCTTATTGACCCCCTATCAGCTGATGGGCCTAAGGCCCATATGAATAACCGGCGAACCATTCTATCTTGCCTGATTCACAAGCGCCCCTAGAGAACCTCTAATCCTTCTCCGAACCCTTCTAAGATTCTCCACCTCCGTCAGGAGAACTATCCAACAAACTTCGAAGAGCCTTCACTTATAAAACCCCACGTTCCTTCAGTCCATAATCACGACAGATAATCATGGTTATATGTGTCTTATCTTGCCACCACCATCCCACCACACCCCCACCTGCAGTACCTGGGTTAAGCCCAAGGACCTTCCTACTCTCACCAGTCATCCTCTTCCTCGCAGAAATGTACCAAGAACCCTCCAACAAACTCCATCTCAACTTCGGCAACTTTCAGAACTCGTCCCTCCTGTCGAACGCCAAAGAAGACATCCGAAGCTCTACGTTCAACCACCGCACGTAGAAAATGAGACACGACCTTCAGAGAATATGTCTGAGAAATACTCCCCAGTTGACCAATATCACACACACACACACACACACACACACACACACACACACACACACACACACACACACACACTGCTACAACAGCCGTAGGGTGTGTCCTACGGGTGCCAGTAACTATAGCGTCTGCCTTCCCGACATGACTCAGATTAACATGTGATAACCCACGCCAAGTGACCAAGTTGTAGACATGGCGCCCGTCACCGCTCCTGACGTAGGAATGTGTCGTACATCCCACTCCCAACCCCCAGCACCACACACACACACACACACACACACACACACACACACACACACACACACACACACACCTTCCTATTGGGCCAAGGCTGAGACAGTGACCACATCCCCGCCTCGAGATAAGACCAAACTCTTTAAGTCCCTCCAAGGTTATTAACCAGAGGGATGGAAAGGAAGGTGGGTGGTGAACGGACGCAGGAAATGTCGTGCTTCACACTGCCATCACACTCGACCTAGTCTGAACATGGAGTAACTGTGAGTTTTATGACCATAAACGACTACAGTCGAACCCCGACGCCCTACCGTCCGTACCCTCCCGGGGCGCTCACCTCCAAGTCTCCGACGGCACACTGTGGCACACTGTGCCTCCACACTTTGATGTAACCAAGGTATGAAGAAGACCGTGGCAGCGGGCGTTGGGTGGGGACGCCTGCAGGTGGAGACGCCGAACACACATATACACACACACACACACACACACACACACACACACACACATGGACAACAAGGTCACCTCTGCTTTTAGGAAAACGAACAGACACACCGCCAGCAGGAAGAACTGACCATTTCGAACGCCGGCGTGTTCGCCTTCGTCTCGTTCAGAATTTGGCAGCAAGCGAGACAGCAGGTAGGGCCTACCGCGAGGGGTCTGGGCCGTACACAAGATGCTGCTTAGTAAAACATGGCAACCATGAGACCTTATGTGTGTGTGAGTGTGTGTGTATGTGTGTGTGTGTGTGTGTGTGGTATGTGGTGTTGGCGCCAGGCCACCTCGATGATTCATCTCCCAACGCCCGCCTACCAATACCTTCGCCAGGTTGGGAACATCCATTATTCAGACAGGTCCCCTCTCGAGGTCCTCCACTAGCCCTCACCGGATTCCATATGGTACCATACCTTACCCGGCCATGTATCTAACCACCTTGGGATGCAGATCTCACACCCCGAGACCCAACTCGTACGTAGTGCTCCACCTTGGCCCCTGTCACTCAGTATGTAGATCAACACATACTCACCACACTTACACCGATG
>NC_092286.1:13340735-13370735 GCF_036320965.1 Panulirus ornatus
AAGTGGTACCTCTTACCCTTCTGGTTACTCGCACGTGCAGGGGGCGAGGAGAGTCGAGTGAGAGGCGTGTTGTCTCTAAAGAGCTCTGCTGTGTACACACACACACACACACACACACACACACACACACACACACACACACACTCACACACACACACACACACACTCGGACGTTTTCAGTAAAGGAGACGAGTGTGACAACCTACCTTACGTTGCTTAGAGAGAGAGAGAGAGAGAGAGAGAGAGAGAGAGAGAGAGAGAGAGAGAGAGAGAGAGAGAGAGAGAGAGAGAGAGAGAGAGAGAACGCCTTCGTAACCCAACGGACCCCATGAGCTCCCGGTGACCCTACTTCAGGCAACACCCCCTTCCAAACCTCACCTCACTTTTAACCCAAATTCTGCGGGTGGACGAGAGAGGGTCGGTCAGCCAAGGCTAGAGCAATCACCCCCCTTGTGTGTCCTCCCTCAACCCTCTCTTTCCCCCTGGCATGACCTCGGGCTTTGCTGACCCTCTAGGACGCTGCACGATAAGATAAAAAAAAAAAAATAAGGAAGGCGGAGGAGAGGAGGAACCTACTACAGCTAGATGATACTAGTCGAAGTCTTGTCCTTTCGAGCCCCTCAACCCTCACTCCTCTTCCCTTCACCGTATAAGATGATGTGCACAGGAGGAATGCGAACACAGCGCCACAGTCCGTTCGGTCTCTTTCGAGAGCGTATGTGACACCAGGAGACACCAGAACCGAAGACTTTGGTGTGGCGAAAGTAGAGGGGCAAACAGACGACTGTGAATGGATATACCTCCTAAGTTGAATTACTACAGAGGCGTGTTGAATTACTACAGAGGCGTATATACTGTCAGCCTTGGGTTTTAAATCCTAAGCAATCGTCCAGGTTATTACTATTAGACTTATCAATGGCTTTACTCTCGACTTCTCGTAATGATAAGTCATTCCATGTGTTGTCCAACCTACTGAGCCATTCCATGTGTCATCCAACCTAATGAAGATCAAACAGTTTTTTCTCATTCGAAGTAATACGTTTACGTACGAGTTTGTAACCATTAAGGGTGAGAGTGATCTAATCTTATTCAACTGCCAATTAAAAGATTTTCAAACCCTCCAGTTATTTTGTATTACCTGTATCAGGCCACCACTCTGGAATAAACCTTTTTTATTCTGGTTTGAATAAGTTCCAGTCGTGTGGTCTGCTTTCATAGGATGTATTTCTTAGTCCAGGAATCATCCTGGTAGCTCGCCACTGTGTACTCTTCTGTCTTTGACCGTTTTTTTTTTTTTTTTTTTTTAAGCTGGGTGACCGAAACTGAACACAGTCCTCGAGGTGGGGACGCATCAGTAAATTATAAAGGACTAAAGACTTGTATCGAAGTCTTGAATCCCACTGCACTTCTTATAAATGTAAAAAATAAAAAGCTCAAGAACTACTGTAAGTGTTCTAAACTGAAGTGGGAGTTAAATGGACATATTAAGGCACAAAGACGAAAATACATCCGTGGCATGAGCCCACGGCTATTATCTATACTTTAGTGTAGCGTATTTCAAAAGATATGACATACTAGACGATATGTAGTTTCAATACCTTAAAGTATAAGACAAAAGAGAAAATACCTAATCGACATTCCTCTCATCTTGGATCGCCCACAAAAACAATGGGAAAGTGATTTTCTGTCGACCCATCGTTACCAACACAATCGTATGCCAAGAATTCCAGGTGACTGACTGTACCAGAGGGGTATCCCTTTGTGCATAAGTCTTATAGAATGGTTATACCGACATGGCCCTCCTACCTGACCAACTAGTCGACATGGTCGATCAGATCAAAGGTGACAAGAGAATGATTTATATTCCATTTGGTTCCTGATTGTAATTTTTAACATTTTTTTGGTGACTGGAGGTAAAGTGTGTGTGTGTGTGTGTGTGTGTGTGTGTGTGTGTGTGTGTGTGTGTGTGTGTGTGTGTGTAACAATACCCCACATATAGGTTCAGAATCTATACTGTGATCTCGAAGGCGGAGTAAAATCCGAAGTTAAATATAATTAGAATAATGATGATTATTCATCGAACCACAGAAGAGAGGTGTGAGCCCCATACACACACACACACACACACACACACACACACACACACACACACACACACACACTCGCTACTTGTGTACTTTTTCCATATATACCGTATATATGATATGATACTTGTTCACGTTTCCCGCACAGGGAGGTAGCGCCTAGGAGGGGAGAGGCACGAGTGATGCGTGAGACCAGGATCGCGAGCGGGAGGATCACAGTGGTAGCATCCGACCTTCCCTCATCACTAGCGAGGGAGTGGGGCAGCCACATCATCACCAGCGAGGGAGTGGGGCAGCCACATCATCACCAGCGAGGGAGTGGGGCATCCACCTCATCACCAGCGAGGGAGTGGGGCAGCCACCTCATCACCAGCGAGGGAGTGGTGAGGAGACGTGGCACCTGCTGCCCTCACTCCTGCTGAGGTCATCCCTCCTGACCTCCCAGGTACGACCTGGCCTATGACCTGACCTGACCAATGGGGTCGTAACGGTGCGCTCAAGGAGCAGAGTTCCAAAATCTAACCCATACAGACCGACACACTTTTTTTTTTTTTAACTATGTGGCAAAACGACGAAGACGACAGAAAGGTGAGATAAAAACGACCAGTTCCCCTGCACAACACGACCTCTGTCGCTCATGATAATCCAGACCTGGCTTTTTTCTTCACACACACACACACACACACACACGCGCGCGCGCATATATACGCACGTCCCCCAACCCCCCCACACTTCATGTTCCCACACCGTCATGCATGGCCCACGTGTCCATCATTTATTTCCCACGACGCCATGCACGAATACACACACACACACACACACACACACAGTCATTTTACACGCTCCAAACACACAGGCCTAAACCCGTGTAAGCCACCCACACCCCCGCACATACATAAGCCAGCCCTACCTATCCTCGCTCCCTCCCCCTACACACACACATACGCCACTTCTTCCTACCCCTACCACACACATAAACCAGTTCTAACCCCATACACACCAGGTAGTATAACCTCACACACACACACACACACACACACACACACACACACTTAAGCCAAACCTATCCCCCGTTCACACACCAGCCAGTCCTACCCACACCCTGACCCAAGTCAGTACTATCCTACCCATCCCAATACGCAGGCCAGTACTACCCTATCCACCTCCTTAACACAAGCCAATCTTTCCCTACCTACCCCCCAAGACAAGACAGTCCTACCTACCCCCACACACAAGCCACAGTGACCCCCTACCTCCACACACACAACTAAGTCCAAACCTCTACACGAGCCAGTCTCACGTCCACACAAGTTACCCAACACCTGCCATTCCTACATGAACGCTCATGAACCTACATAACCTCCCATACCTCCTGCACGTTCCCTCTCTCTCTCTCTCTCTCTCTCTCTCTCTCTCTCTCTCTCTCTCTCTCTCTCTCTCTACAGCTCCCACCAAACACACACACACACACGGGTAAAGGTTCACCCTCACCACATCACGTCCCTAATCCTGAGAATTAGGGGGACGAAAAAAAAAGACGACGAAACATTCGTCCTTCCTCCAGACCACAGTGACCATGAAGTGTATCGCTCCAGGCTCCTATGGTGGAGAAACCCGAAGCCCGGGAGCGACACTGTCAGTACTATCCTACCCATCCCAATACGCAGGCCAGTACTACCCTATCCACCTCCTTAACACAAGCCAATCTTTCCCTACCTACCCCCCAAGACAAGACAGTCCTACCTACCCCCACACACAAGCCACAGTGACCCCCTACCTCCACACACACAACTAAGTCCAAACCTCTACACGAGCCAGTCTCACGTCCACACAAGTTACCCAACACCTGCCATTCCTACATGAACGCTCATGAACCTACATAACCTCCCATACCTCCTGCACGTTCCCTCTCTCTCTCTCTCTCTCTCTCTCTCTCTCTCTCTCTCTCTCTCTCTCTCTCTCTCTACAGCTCCCACCAAACACACACACACACACGGGTAAAGGTTCACCCTCACCACATCACGTCCCTAATCCTGAGAATTAGGGGGACGAAAAAAAAAGACGACGAAACATTCGTCCTTCCTCCAGACCACAGTGACCATGAAGTGTATCGCTCCAGGCTCCTATGGTGGAGAAACCCGAAGCCCGGGAGCGACACTGTGGCTTCTGGGCTCCGAAACACTGTGGTGTCTTTTAGCCCGGAGTGACGATGAGGTTCTAAGGCTTTGAAACACTGTGGTCTTCTAGCCCGGAGTGAATCTGAGGTTTTAAGACTGCGAAACACCGTGGTCTTCAAGCCCGAAGTGACGCAAAGGTTCTAAGGCTCCGAAACACCGTTGGCCTCGGAGCCTCGGAACCCTTAATGACACCTGTGCTTCAAAGGTAGTACCGTCACACTATAGGGATTAAGTGGTTCATTAAAGTGCAACGTTCATTCCGATATGAAATGACAGAAAATCAAAAACGTCATATATATGAAAATACCATTACAGCCCATAAACATACTTCATGACACTCAACGTAGCCACCTTATTACAGAAAACAATGACGAACCACCTTATTTACAGAAAACGATCACTTAAGACCTTGATTTCCAGTACTTGCGTTGTTAGTAAATAGCAATACGTGTGATGAGGTGTAATAAGATGACATGGGGAAGAGGTTGGTCCCACGATACTGTATCCTTCCAGAAGACTTCGTGTTGACGACACCCTTCCAGGAGAGATCGAGTCTCCAGTCTCACTCTACCATCTTCAACTTCCAAAGACCTAAAACCACTTCCTACCAATTCCACAGACCCCAACGCTACGGGTGTTTATGATATCTAAAGGTCTTGTACTCTTAAGACAGAGGTGTTCGTCCATACCAGCACAGCTGTGACGTAGCAGCTGTGCTTGAGTTGGCAGGATGCCGAGGGGAAGGGGGAATGTAGCCAGGGATGACCCAGAAAGCAGGAAAGGGCGCGCTAACAGACGTCACCAGCCGCTCTGCATAACCGCCGGAAGGCTTGATAAAACATACCACATCCAAGACCTACGAAGTTGGTGTCCTTTCATCTCGAAGTCTCCTGGAAGGATGCTGTCACCTCGAGGTCTCCTGGAAGGATGCTGTCATCTCGAAGTCTCCTGGAAGGATGGTGTCACCTCGAGGTCTCCTGGAAGGATGCTGTCACCTCAAAGTCTCCTGGAAGGATGCTGTCACCTCGAAGTCTCTTGATAGGTTACTGTCACCTCAAAGTCTCCTGGAAGGATATTATCACCTCGAAGTCTCTCGATAGGTTACTGTCACCTTGCAGCCTCCTGGAAGGGTACTGTCAGCTGGAATTCTCATGGAAGGGTGTTGTCACCTCGGTAACTCTCGAAAGGTACTGTCACCTTAGAGTGCAGCACTGGAAGAAACTGTCACATGGAGGTCCCCTAAAAGGGTATTGTCACCTCGAGGTCTCCCAGAAGGAACCTATCAATTCGAAGTCTCCTGGAAGGGTACTATCACTTCGAAGTCTCCTAGGAGGATGCTGTCAACTTAAAGACTCCTGGAAATATGCTGTCAGATGAGTTGGAGAAGGAGGAGGTAAGAGAGCGACAGGAAGGAGAGAGAGCGGGGGCTGGTTGGTAAGGTGAAGGTACTGGGTGTGTGTGTGTGTGGAGGGAGGGTCAGGGAGGCATAACCAAGAGTGTAAGGCCTCGGGCACCCTCAGGGTTCCACTGGCAAACCTTGGTCGTATACCTGAGAATTAAATGACGCTTTTGGGCAGAGTGGCGGCCGAGCGACGAGTCAGGAGGGACCTTTTTTTTTCATGACGTCTCCCCTCCCCCGGACTCTCTGGCACGGACATTCCTCCCTGGGACGAACACTGCTCCCTGGGACGGCCAATGCTCCTTGGGACGGACACTGCTCCTTAGGACGGACATTACTCTCTTGGGACGGACTCTGCTGCTCCCTGGGATGGAACAGACATTGTTCCTTGGGACGGTTAATGACCCCTGGGATGGTCACTGCTCCCTGGGGCAAGCACGGCTCCCTGGGATGGTCACTGCTCCCTGGGACAAGCACGGCCCCCTGGGATGGTCACTGCTCCCTGGGACAAGCACGGCCCCCTGGGATGGTCACTGCTCCCTGGGACAAGCACGGCCCCCTGGGATGGTCACTGCTCCCTGGGGCAGACAGTGAACCCTGGGATGGTCACTGCTCCCTGGGACAAGCACGGCCCCCTGGGATGGTCACAGCTCCCTGGGGCAGACAGTGAACCCCACTGGAGCTAATCCCTCAACCATCCAGCAATACTAACATTCTTATCAGATTCTAAACGTCAACAATAAATAATAACAATAAAAAAGTGAAACCGTCAAGAAATATAAATATAGACGAATGAGATGAAAACATATGAGTCATCTACGTAGGAAATACGTATTAAAAAAGAAAACAATAGAGTATAAAACGATTATATGCAAATAAGCGATGGGAGAGAGAGAGAGAGAGAGAGAGAGAGAGAGAGAGAGAGAGAGAGAGAGAGAGAGAGAGAGAGAGAGAGAGAGAGACGACGTACGAAGATATGCAAATGAATAAACGCACGAGGCGAGGGCAAGTGCACGGCACAGTCGCATCTAAGAACAATAGCAAACAATAGCTTGAATCATGTACATTGTTACGACTGCTATTGATGCTATCCACAAGGACTTCTGATCCCGTTAGGTGGCCAAGGGAAGGACCAAGACGCCACAGCACACGGCCATTAACTCCAAAGATTCTGTGGATCTCGTGAAGGAAAATGAAAGTAGATGACGATCGAGTCCCTGAGAGTAATAAGAGCTTCTTGCGTGCATCAGGCTCTCCCAGCGTCCAGGAATTCTCTCAGCGTCCTTTTAAGTTTTCCAGGGTCCACCGAACACTCTTGGCGTCCAATGAGCTCTCATAGCGTCCAACAAACTCTGCTAGCGTCCATGAAGTCTCCTAGCGTCCATCAAACATTGTTAGCGTCCACTGAACTCTCCTAGCGTCCAGTTAAGTCTCCTAGCGTCCACCAAACATTGTTAGCGTCCACTGAACTCTCCTAGCGTCCAGTGAAGTCTCCTAGCGTCCACCAAACATTGTTCGCGTCCACTGAGCTCTCATAGCGTTCAACAAACTCTCCGAGCGAACAATGAAGTCTCCTAGCATCCATCGAACACTCTTAGCGTCCAACGAGCTCTCCTAGCGTCCAGTGAAGTCTCCTAGCGTCCACCAAACATTGTTAGCGTCCACTGAGCTCTCATAACGTCCAACAAACTCTCCGAGCAAACACTGAAGTCTCCTAGCATCCATCGAACACTCTTAGCGTCCAACGAGCTCTCCTAACGTCCAACGAACTCTCCAAGCGTCCACTGAACTCATCTAACGTTCACTGATCTCTCCTAGTGTGTACTACAATCCCCCAGCATCCATCGAAGTCGCTTAGCGTCCGTCGAACTCTCCTAGCACCCACAGATATCTCCTAGCACTCACAGAACTCTCCTAGCACTCACAGAACTCTCCTAGCACACACAGAACTCTCCTAGCACTCACAGAACTCTCCTAGCACTCACAGAACACTCCTAGCACCCACAGATATCTCCTAGCACTCACAGAACTCTCCTAGCACTCACAGAACTCTCCTAGCACACACAGAACTCTCCTAGCACACAGAACTCTCCTAGCACTCACAGAACACTCCTAGCACCCACAGATATCTCCTAGCACTCACAGAACTCTCCTAGCACACAGAACTCTCCTAGCACTCACAGAACTCTCCTAGCACTTACACAAGTCTTCTAGCACTCACGGAACTCTCCTAGCACTCACAGAACTCTCCTAGCACTCACAGAAGTCTTCTTGCATACACAGAAGTCTTCTAGCACTAACAGAAGTCTCGTAGCACTCACAGAACTCTCCTAGCACTCACAGAACCCTCCTAGCACCCACAGAATTCTCCTAGCACTAACAGAAGTCTCCTAGCACTCACAGAACTCTCCTTGCACTCACAGAAGTCTTCTAGCACACACCTTACTACATGATACACCTGTCCTCCTCCTCCTCCCTCCTCCTCCTCATCACTTCATTTATGAGTGACTTTGGAGATCCCTGAAGAGTATATGATTACTACTTGTGATCTACGGAGACAGAGTCTTACACTCGTGTTACTGTACGAGCCGTCACTACTCTCATGTACACACACACACACACACACACACACACACACACACACACACACACACACACACACTCACACACACACATTCACAACCCAGCCTAAACCAGGTACCCGTTTATCAACCTGCCCGAAGGAAGGATGAGCACCTGGGATTGTATGTGGGCCGACTTCCGCCGCCAGAAATCGAACCCATTAGGAAATGACCCCGGGCGAGTCCATGCTGACTCATGGTGTGTGTGTGTGTGTGTGTGTGTGTGTGTGTGTGTGTTGGGCAGCTCTCCTCACTACCATAAGGGTACAAAAAAAATGCGATACGATTTTACCACACTAGGGATTCGCGAGGCGGCGCGGCCGACATAACACGTCATAAGCTGGGGGATCGGATCCCAAGGCTTAATGTTCCCCCTATGTCGGGCGGGGCTGAGCAAGGGGCATGCAGGAGAGATGCTAGCGCTTGTAAGGTCTCAGATTAACCGCTGCTAATGTAGCAGTAATAGTAGTAGTTCGTCATGGTTTTGGTAGTGGTCGTAGTAGTAGTAGCAGTAGTAGTAGTAGTAGTAGTAGTAGTAGTAGTAGTAGTAGTAGTAGTAGTAGAAGTAGTAGTAGTAGTAGTAGTAGTAGTAGAAGTAGTAGTAGTAGTAGTAGTAGTAGTAGTAGTAGTAGTAGAAGTAGTAGTAGTAGTAGTAGTAGTAGTAGAAGTAGTAGTAGTAGTAGTAGAAGTAGTAATGGTGGTGGTGGTAATAGTAGTAGTAGCAGTAGCAGTAGTAATGGTGGTGGTGATGGTGGTAATAGAGGTAGTATAAGTAATAGAAATAGTAGTAGTAGAAGTAGTAGTAGTAATGGTGGTAGTGGTGGTAATAGTAGTAGTAGCAGTAGTAGCAGTAATGGTGGTGGTAGTGGTGGTAATAGTGGTAGTATAGTGGTAGTAGTAGTAGTAGTAGTAGTAGTAGTAGTAGTTAATTTCCCACCTATCTACCTACGAGAAGCGCTCACCGCATGTTTCGTTTGCTGACTCACATCGTTTCCCTCCGCCACCACTTATCTTACATCACTCAAGTCCAGGTTCATCTGGTACTGAGACAAACCAGCATTTTCTTTGAAGTGTTCCTGTAATTGGTCCATGTATGTGGCTTTATTGCTCCTGTATTGCAGTAAATAAACTCTCCTCCTTCCCTTCATGGACTCTCGTTATTTTTTGTCTATATATATATATATATATATATATATATATATATATATATATATATATATATATATATATATTTATTTCATTTATCATACTTTGTCGCTGTCTCCCGCGTTAGCGAGGTAGCGCAAGGAAACAGACGAAAGAATGGCCCAACCCACCCAAATACACATGTATATACATAAACGTCCACACACGCACATATACGTACCTATACTTTTCAACGTATACATACATATACATACACAGACATATACATATATACACATGTACATATTCATATATGCTGCCTTCATCCATTCTCGCCGCCACCCCGCCACACATGAAACTGCACCCTTCTCCCCTGCGTGCGCGCAAGGTAGCGCTAGGAAAAGACAACAAAGGCCACATTCGTCCACACTCAGACTCTGGCTGTCATGTGCAATGCACCGAAACCACAGCTCCCTTTCCACATCCAGGCCCCACAATACTTTCCATGGTTTACCCCAGACGCTTCACATGCCCTGGTCCAATCCAGATCTTACTCCAGTCTTGGTAATTCCGTTTCTGCCGTGCTGATATGCTTTCAAATTTTAAAAACATCAACCTTATACTTTCTATTTGCTTCTGTTTACACATCATCATGGATCTTTCCTTTCCTTTACCGAGGTTGTGCAGTTTCTTTTCTGAATTTTCTCAATTTTTTGTGTTTGCTACCGTTTGTCTAACTCGTGAGCACACAACACACACGAGTGTTCAGCTTTCCCTCCTCTGCATACGCTAAACATTTTTCCATAATTAATTTCTTCTTTTTCTCTCTTTCTCTCCCCCTGTGTATCGTTGTGAAAGTTCTCATTATCATACCTCTCATTATTTGGCTTGAAAGTGGCATGCCACAGGTGCGTTCCTGGGATTCAAGTGTCGTATTGATAATAATACTCCTTAGTCTTTGCCGAACCCCTTCACTCTCTCTCTCTCTCTCTCTCTCTCTCTCTCTCTCTCTCTCTCTCTCTCTCTCTCTCTCTCTCTCTCTGTCCTCTCTCGTCTCTTTCCCCGTAAGGCCATTAATGTAGGAGACATGATCACGTTGTTCAATCGCTCTATGACTATGTTTCCGCACGTTTCCCCTCGTTGATTTCCGTCAGCCTCTCTTCTTCCCACGGGTCAATTATTTCCATAAGTATCGGATGCTTCTCTTGATTTCCTGATCTCGGTGTTTAACCGCGCGCTCTCTCGTCATCGGCAGAACACACGACTTTCCTCTCCCTTATACCGTGTGTGTGTGTGTGTGTGTGTGTGTGTGTGTGTGAAATCAAATGGCGTTGAGGATAACGCCCTTGCCTGTGGTACTCCTCACGGGGCGCCCTCTTCATCGGAGAGAGAGAGAGAGAGAGAGAGAGAGAGAGAGAGAGAGAGAGAGAGAGAAAGAGAGAGAGAGAGAGAGAGAATTCTTTTCCAAATATAAGAAAAGAAAACAAAAAAAAACTCCACCTGCCAGATCGACGTACCCTTAGAAATGGCAGAGCCTAATCCACCTCACCCTCACAGCCAGAGAGGATCTTCCTCCCCCACACACACTACAGGGGTCGATCGCAGATCATGGCCAACTAAGTCCCTCGCTTGCGAGCGAAGCCCCGACGGAGGGAAGCCGCAAATGCAGCAGCAGCGACTGCCGGTGTTGCGAGTTGTGTGGCTGCCGGGGGCCATTAGCAAAGCCACAAGTAGGCTAATCAGCCCCTCGTGCTGCCATCTGTTGGGCGGTTTGGGCAGCGGGGGACCTTCTCCCAGCTGGCATGGACGAGTGGCTGTGGTAGTGATGATAGTGGTGATAGTGATGATAGTGGTGATGATAGTGTGATAGTGATGATGGTGGTGGTAGTGATGATTAGTGGTGATAGTGATGATAGTGGTGATAGTGATGATAGTGGTGATGATAGTGTGATAGTGATGATAGTGGTGGTAGTGATGATAGTGGTGATGATAGTGTGATAGTGATGATGGTGGTGGTAGTGATGATTAGTGGTGATAGTGATGATAGTGGTGATAGTGATGATAGTGGTGATAGTGATGATAGTGGTGGTAGTGATGATAGTGGTGATGATAGTGTGATAGTGATGATGGTGGTGGTAGTGATGATAGTGGTGATGATAGTGTGATAGTGATGATGGTGGTGGTAGTGATGATAGTGGTGATGATAGTGTGATAGTGATGATGGTGGTGGTAGTGATGATAGTGGTGATAGTGATGATAGTGGTGATAGTGATGATAGGGGTGATAGTGATGATAGTGGTGATAGTGATGATAGGGGTGATAGTGATGATAGGGGTGATAGTGATGATAGTGGTGATAGTGATGATAGGGGTGATAGTGATGATAGTGGTGATGATAGTGTGATAGTGATGATGGTGGTGGTAGTGATGATAGTGGTGATAGTGATGATAGTGGTGATAGTGATGATAGGGGTGATAGTGATGATAGTGGTGATAGTGATGATAGGGGTGATAGTGATGATAGGGGTGATAGTGATGATAGTGGTGATAGTGATGATAGGGGTGATAGTGATGATAGTGGTGATGATAGTGTGATAGTGATGATGGTGGTGGTAGTGATGATAGTGGTGATGATAGTGTGATAGTGATGATGGTGGTGGTAGTGATGATAGTGGTGATGATAGTGTGATAGTGATGATGGTGGTGGTAGTGATGATAGTGGTGATAGTGATGATAGTGGTGATAGTGATGATAGTGGTGATAGTGATGATAGGGGTGATAGTGATGATAGTGGTGATAGTGATGATAGGGGTGATAGTGATGATGGTGGTGGTAGTGATGATAGTGGTGATAGTGATGATAGTGGTGATAGTGATGATAGTGGTGATGATAGTGTGATAGTGATGATGGTGGTGGTAGTGATGATAGTGGTGATAGTGATGATAGTGGTGATAGTGATGATAGTGGTGATAGTGATGATAGGGGTGATAGTGATGATAGGGGTGATAGTGATGATAGTGGTGATGATAGTGTGATAGTGATGATGGTGGTGGTAGTGATGATAGTGGTGATAGTGATGATAGGGGTGATAGTGATGATAGTGGTGATAGTGATGATAGTGGTGATGATAGTGTGATAGTGATGATGGTGGTGGTAGTGATGATAGTGGTGATAGTGATGATAGTGGTGATAGTGATGATAGTGGTGATAGTGATGATAGTGGTGATAGTGATGATAGTGGTGATAGTGATGATAGTGGTGATAGTGATGATAGTGGTGATAGTGATGATAGGGGTGATAGTGATGATAGTGGTGATAGTGATGATAGGGGTGATAGTGATGATAGGGGTGATAGTGATGATAGGGGTGATAGTGATGATAGGGGTGATAGTGATGATAGGGGTGATAGTGATGATAGGGGTGATAGTGATGATAGGGGTGATAGTGATGATAGTGGTGATGATAGTGTGATAGTGATGATGGTGGTGGTAGTGATGATAGTGGTGATAGTGATGATAGGGGTGATAGTGATGATAGTGGTGATAGTGATGATAGTGGTGATAGTGATGATAGTGGTGATAGTGATGATAGTGGTGATAGTGATGATAGTGGTGATAGTGATGATAGTGGTGATAGTGATGATAGGGGTGATAGTGATGATAGTGGTGATAGTGATGATAGTGGTGATAGTGATGATAGGGGTGATAGTGATGATAGGGGTGATAGTGATGATAGTGGTGATAGTGATGATAGTGGTGATAGTGATGATAGTGGTGATAGTGATGATAGGGGTGATAGTGATGATAGTGGTGATAGTGATGATAGTGGTGATAGTGATGATAGTGGTGATAGTGATGATAGTGGTGATAGTGATGATAGGGGTGATAGTGATGATAGTGGTGATAGTGATGATAGTGGTGATAGTGATGATAGTGGTGATGATAGTGTGATAGTGATGATGGTGGTGGTAGTGATGATAGTGGTGATAGTGATGATAGTGGTGATAGTGATGATAGTGGTGATAGTGATGATAGTGGTGATAGTGATGATAGTGGTGATGATAGTGTGATAGTGATGATGGTGGTGGTAGTGATGATAGTAGAAGCACCGGACACTCGCCTCTAACACCCAAGACACTAAAAGCGGAAAACGCATGGCCCATTGCTTCCTCGCCGGCCCCGCTGGCACTACCCACGGGATACTCGCCCGTACTGCCCAGTAATCTAAGGGCGGAAAACGCATTGCTAAACGGCTGAGTGAAATCGCTTAGATTAGTCCGCTCAGTTGTTCACGTGTTTTCGGCGTTCTTTTAAGTTCATATTTTCGGCGTTCCTCTAGGTTATTAGATATGTATTCAGTGTTAATTTAGTTTGTAAATTTCTTTCGGTGTTTCTGTACGCTTGTCAAATTTGTTTAACCGTTCGTTTAGATTACTATATTTGTACTGGTGTTCCCTCACATTACCAGGTTTTATCGCAGGTTTTCTTACTATTATTGGATTTTTCGCGTTCCTTTAGGTAATGAGATTTGTTTTTGGCGTTATTCTAGATAAACTGTTTTCAGCGTTCCATGTCGTCACTGTGTTTGCTTCGGCATTCCCTGCGTTCATTACATGTTCACGATCTTTTAAGTTACTGGATCAGTTTCAACGTTCTTTTAGGTTGAAAATCTTATTCCAGTTGCCCTTTAGCTTAACAGATAGGGTTTCGGCAGTCCTTTAGGTTATGAGATGTTTTTCCGATGTTTCTTTAGTTTTCATATTAAGCGTTCCTTTATTCTATTTGATTCGTTTGGACGATATATTAGCTCATTCCACACGGGTTGATGTTAATTAAGTATATCTATTGTGGCGTTCCCTTAGGCTATTTAAGATTTTTTTCCCTCGTGTTCCTTTAGGTAAACATATTTGTTTCGGCGTTCCTTTAAGCTATTAGATCTGTTTCGGTGTTCCTCTATGCAAATCAATCCATCTACATAAACCACATTTGAAAGAAACCCCCTAAGACGCTCCCCCCCCCCCCCATAACAAATCGAATCTAAATGTGATGAAGACAAGAGGGTAAGCTAAACTGTTGGCTCATATTCTGCTCTGGAGTCACGTTTGAGCACACACACAAACAGCACAATGGATCATAGTACAACCAATTACGGTACAGAGGGGGAGGCTGTTAGCACACTAGAGTCGGGCCAATTCAGTCGTTAACAAAGGCAGACAATTACACGCTGAACGAGAACAGTGCAAACATTACACACAGACATGACCTAGCCGAGCATGTGGGAGGGGATCATCGTGCACAGCACAGCACAGCATAGCATAATATAACACAGCACACGTCACAGCGAAGCATGCTTCACAGCACACGAGAGCAATGTACAACACAGCACAACACAGCACACGTCGCAGCACAGCACAACACAGCGCACGTCGCAGCACAGCACAACACAGCGCACGTCGCAGCACAGCACAACACAGCGCACGTCGCAGCACAGCACAACACAGCATACGTCCCAGCACAGCACAACACAGCACACGTCGCAGCACAGCACAACACAGCATACGTCCCAGCACAGCACAACACAGCACACGTCCCAGCACAGCACAACACAGCACACGTCGCAGCACAGCACAACACAGCGCACGTCGCAGCACAGCACAACATAGCACACGTCGCAGCACAGCACAACACAGCACACGTCGCAGCACAGCACAACACAGCACACGTCGCAGCACAGCACAACACAGCGCACGTCGCAGCACAGCACAACACAGCGCACGTCGCAGCACAGCACAACACAGCGCACGTCGAAGCACAGCACAACACAGCGCACGTCGCAGCACAGCACAACACAGCGCACGTCGCAGCACAGCACAACACAGCGCACGTCGCAGCACAGCACAACACAGCGCACGTCGCAGCACAGCACAACACAGCGCACGTCGCAGCACAGCACAACACAGCATACGTCGCAGCACAGCACAACACAGCGCACGTCGCAGCACAGCACAACACAGCGCACGTCGCAGCACAGCACAACACAGCGCACGTCGCAGCACAGCACAACACAGCGCACGTCGCAGCACAGCACAACACAGCGCACGTCGCAGCACAGCACAACACAGCACACGAGAGCATCAGTGAGAGCGTGTGCTGTAAAGACCATCAAGTGTTGCTGGAGAAACACGAATTGAGAGAGAAGTACAGCATGTCTCCCTCACCTCCTCTTCCTATCTTTCTCAATCTTCACCTCCCCCACTTCCTTCCCTGAAATACATGGCACTGCCCTGCTTTCATGCCCTGCTTTCATAACTTCCTTCAGTGAGAGGGGGTCTCGCCACTTCTTTCGTCAGGAACTCTGAGAAATACAAGGTAAGGAGAGATGTTGGCTGTCATCTATATCACATCTCTGCTGAGAATTATCTTCCTCATTACCCCTGTCAGGTACCTTGTCTTCCTCCTTCTTCTCCAGCAGGTACCTAGTACTGGAACCTAGGCGATATATGAAAACCCTCTCAAGAACAACATATACCTAGTACTCGAAGTCAGGAGTTGAATATCCAACCTTCCAAGTGACCATCAAGTACCTAGTCTTGTGCCTTCTAAGTAAAAAGCGGTCTCCCTCCTGAGAAGAGCCAGGTACCTAGTACATCTCCCTCTACAGCACGGCCAGGTACCTAGTACATCTCCCTCTACAGCACACCCAGGTACCTAGTACATCTCCTTCTACAGCACACCCAGGTACCTAGTACATCTCCTTCTACAGCACACCCAGGTACCTAGTACATCTCCTTCTACAGCACGGCCAGGTACCTAGTACATCTCCCTCTACAGCACGGCCAGGTACATAGTACATCTCCCTCTACATCACGACCAGGTACCTAGTCCTGGTATCTGGGTCATAAACCTCAAAACTGCTTCCCTTGAGGGAGGGATGACATCGAGGACGCCAACCCAGAGAGAGAGAGAGAGAGAGAGAGAGAGAGAGAGAGAGAGAGAGAGAGAGAGAGAGAGAGAGAGAGAGAGGCCAGGATGGTGGGCCGAGCGGGGAGCAACACAACCCTTCACTACCATGAGGTCGACGGAGGAAACAGCCTTCACGTTTAGCGTCTCAATAAAGTAAAAGTATCTATTGAAGACCCACCTCCTCCCTCCCAACACCACCCCCTCTCAGAAGATGGCGGTGGGCGGCGAACAATCGAGAGGAGAAGCACGAGGAACACATGATTTCTACACCCAGATAATAGGTTCACATAGAGGCTGCAACACCTGCCTTTAACTTCCAACTCCACCATGATCTCGAGCTTGATTTTCCCTTTTTCTTTCTGAATATATTCCTTCCCCTCCCCCAAACCTATCATCTAGGGAGGGGATGGAGGATGGGGGACATAAACCTTTTCCTCTGTGTGTGTGTGTGTCGTTCGCAAAACCGAGAACACTCTCGTTACCGAACGCTGGGCCGAGGTCAGCGCAGCACACGAGCGAGACTCAAGACTGATGTTTATACGAGTCACTTGAAACACGAGGAGAGTCCTGGATACACACGTACACACGTCTCAAGTCTAGCCTGGGGCTCCTCTCACGTGCAGTCAGAAATCGTTTTCCGTCACTTGCCTCGCGCTTCCGAGCAGCTGTGCAGAGATGTCCCAGGGCCTCGCCTGCTGTAGTGGTGGTGATGGTGAGGTGTTGGGGAGGTCAGTGACCTTGGCCAGTTGATGATGGTGAGGGGTGTGGGGTCAGTGATCTTCACTAGTTCGTAGTGATGATGGTGAGGGGTGTGAGGGTCAGTGACCTTCGCTAGTTGGTGTTGATGGTGATGGTGAAGGGTGTAGGGGGTCAGTGACCTTCGCTAGTTGGTGTTGGTGTTGATGGTGAAGGGTGTAGGGGGTCAGTGACCTTCACTAGTTGGTGATGATGGTGATGGTGAAGGGTGTGGGGGGTCAGTGACCTTCACTCGTGGTTGTGAAGATGACAGTGAGGGTTGTGGGGGGTCAGTGACCTTCACTCGTGGTTGTGAAGATGACAGTGAGGGTTGTGGGGGGTCAGTGACCTTCACTCGTGATTGTGATGACAGTGAGGGTTGTGGGGGGTCAGTGACCTTCACTCGTGGTTGTGATGATGACAGTGAGGGTTGTGGGGGGTCAGTGACCTTCACTCGTGGTGGTGGGAAGGTTGTCGTGATGAGGCTGTGCGAGTCAGGCTGCTGGCAACAGCGTCTCTCCCCCGGCCACGGGTGTACACACACGACAGGGAACTAACCAGCTTTCTCCTCTTTCCCATTAATCGATGATTAATGATTCCCTTCCTACTCATTGATCAGTGACGACTGGTTCTACTCTCGCTTATTAACCAATCAATCAATGGTTCTTCTCTCTTATTAATCTATGAAGGATGAATCTCGTCTCATCCATTCATCATCAGTGTAAGAGGAACCCCTTACGGCTCACTGAGGACTTGATGTAATTGTTCTGTTTAATCTTCCTGATCACTTTCCCCGTAGAGAGATTACACCTTCACTTTACAATCTGGTTAATCTATCATCGATATTTTCTTTTCTTCAGTAAATACTGGTTAACAGTTTTCAAAAGCAGCCACTCGCGAAATACATACATGCGTGTGAATGTGCATCAGTAAGATTGCTTTACTGCAGGACTTAAGTTAATCATTATTACTGAGCCAAGACTGCATTAACCTCAACAGAAAGGACAGAGGTGAGGGGATCGCTCCAGACACTGAAGACAAGGTCGTCTGCATGAAGGACAACCTCTTTGTCAACCCCCAGAGCACTGCGGTACGACCTTTGAGCACAGACGTTACGATCCCTGAGCACAGACGGTACGATCCCTGAGCACAGACGGTACGATCCCTTAGCACAGACGGTACGACCCTTGAGCACAGACGGTATGACCCTTGAGCATAAACGGTACGATCCTTGACAGACGGTACGATCCTTGAGGACAGACGGTACGATCCTTAAACACCCACAACGGTATTACCCTTGGGTACTCAAGGCCAGGCCTTTGACCTTACCATTAAAGAGTTAGGTTAACAGTCAGTCCGTCGTACTCAAGGGTCATAACCGTCGTGCTCTAGGGATCGTATCGTCGTGCTCAATGGAAAAAAAAAAAACTGACCTTCGTCAACCATAAAAGCCAGACGCCACGAACTGAACAGCTGAGCGCTTGCCAACATGGCCGGCCAGACTTGCTCCTAATGATATAACGTGCGACACAGTGGACTTGCTCAACTCATGGGTGTCGCCAACCTCAACATTCCTGATGTAAAGCCTGCCGTTCTCAAGAAATTCACTTCTGTATTCCTTTCTCTTCCTGACTTCTCGCTGAAAACCGTCTGAGTCTTCGCGACACCCGTCTGACTAGTTATCTGTTGACATTTTGGGACGTAGTACCGCCCTTGGCCACCAGAGGCGCTGTGTATTGTTTACATTTTTCCCTCCACCCACGATTCATTGAGTCGCTGACGATAAAAACCATATACATTGAAACTAAGTAATTATAACGATTTATTTTTTTTCATTCAGTGAGCTACTAATAAAATTTTATTTGGCTAGAAAAAAAAATAAGACGTGCAAGAGACGTGTTAGAAAAATGGTCTATCATTAAAGGAACCGTTGTGGCTCGCCCTAACTAGGCTTTTGTTCTCTTCAGACCACTATCTGCTGTGTTACAGATTCCAATTCCTTTAGGAATATACTGATAAACTTAAAATGAATAAATCTTCTATTTCCTGCAAACGTACTCCAAGAAAAGACTAAGTGTGATCCAATGTAACATAAAAACTTCGTTATATCTGTTACACCAGTATTACGTAAATTCACTTTAACTTGTGCATCTGATGAGTATGGTCATATAATCTTATGGGATACAGTTATCTAATTACCTCTTCACCATCAATCACAAGGACGTAATCTAATTAGCCACTTGGATTCATACCCAGCGGAATGGTCCGCCCGCTAAATGTATATCTCTCTCCTTCCTTCCATTTTTGTCCACCTTTCTCATCTTTCATCCCAATTCTTCTGTTCACCATATCTATTCAATCTTAGAATATATATATATATATA
The DNA here is from genome assembly GCF_036320965.1 of Panulirus ornatus. Taxonomy (NCBI): domain Eukaryota; kingdom Metazoa; phylum Arthropoda; class Malacostraca; order Decapoda; family Palinuridae; genus Panulirus; species Panulirus ornatus. The sequence goes on from NC_092286.1 coordinate 13,360,221, forward strand.
TAATTTCAATCGTCCCTTTTTGGTGACTCATTTCATAATTCAAATCAAATTCTTTCATTCACTTGTATCAAAACGTGAAACAGAGAAGTAAAATGCAGGAAATTCTAAGCTCACAAGACATGTGTGTGCTTGTAGTTAACCTCGCTACGTTTCCTATTTTCTTAATATTCTGAGGACGGAGGACGATGGGATGGTCCTCAAATACGTATCCAATCCAGCGGCCACGAAGGAGCGGCATAATTTAGCAATAAAGTGACCTGTGTTCCAGATGTGTATATGGCGTTGTTTATGAGCCCTTTGGCCAAGGAGGGACTTACTACCTGTCTGTCTACCCAACAACACAAACAACTGTCGTATGGGTGTAGACAGAGCCAGTCCCTCTATACGACTGTCAAAGTCTACTTATCTGATATCTTTCCTTATTCACCACCAACACTTAGATACATATTTCTATCTCCAGTGGTCCAAGCAACAGATATATTTCCATCTCCACTGTCTCCAGCAACAGATATATTTCACCTCCGGCGTTTCCAGCAACAGATGTATTCCATCTCCAACGTTTCTAACAACAGACATTCCATCTCAGACGTCTCCAGCAACAGAGACAAATATTCCATCTCTAGCAATAGTTAGAGACGTACGTCTTTATGTAACTCTGATCATCTGACACCGTCAAAACAGGAACCAGAAGACACCAGTCAGAACAGAGGAGTATGTCTTCCACCCAAGTGAAAACAGCTGCACTCCCGACCAGCCAGTATTTGGTCTGTGTTTTCTGCTGTCATTTGAGCAGGAGGCGAGGCCTTGACGATTCAGTCTCTCCAAACACCTCCAGAAAAAAAAAAAAATAGACTGTTACATCGACCGCAGAAGATCCTCCTCTGTTACTAAGAAAACGGAAAACGGAAATAACCACTGAGCTATGATTGTTGAATGCACCACACGCAAGCTTTGCGACGGACCCTGAGGGAAGCGAAAGGCAGATTCTTCCCTCACCCGACCACATCGTCGGCTGGCTGGGGGACGTGTCATCACAGAGGGACAACCTGGGTGGACAAACACGTCATCTAACGCCACTGTAGCCCGACTATGTTTACACCGACCGACGTGACTGTCCAGGGACCATAATGCCCCTTACCCCCAAGCTACTGCCTCTACACCACTACCCTGACGCTGACGTCTGTTGTCACCGTCTACCTGACGCTTGGTAGATGTCTATTACCCTCTCCTGACGCGACTGTCAATTTCCAAACTCCTCCCACCGTCCTCACGTTGATTCTTCCTCCTCCTCCTCTACATTCCAGAGAACCCTTCTCCATCTCCTAAAGACGACCCTGTGGTCCCAAAAATGTTTCCATCGTTTATAAGATTCAACCTTCACCTTCCCTACACCATCACCACCTCCCCCGTCGCGACGTCCAATTACCTCCCAGACACCCTCTCTCTCACACCTCCTGGACGCCTCCATTTCCTCCCTATCGCCTCCATCACCTTCCAGACGCCGCCATCACCTCCCCAACAATACAGTACTTCCCTGATGCCCCCAGCATCTCTGAGACGCCTGCGCCACTCCGTCACGACCCGGAGATAACCTCGGGTTACTTCGAATTATGCACGCTGGTCAGCCATCAGCGGGTAAATACTGGGGGCTGCCTGCCTGGCCACGGCCATACACTTACCAGGGAGGTATACATGGCGCTAAACGTCACATTACCCTACTGAATGATCTCTGCACCTTCAGACTGGTTCTGTATATGACGTATAATATGCTGGAAGAGTAAGCTGCTGGCAGCCCAAGGGTGGGCTAGTGTGAGGTATGTTTCTCTTTCCCTACACCAAGAAGCATTGGAATCCTTTACCTTCTCAGGTCTTACCTAACACCTGACCTTTCTCAGAAGACAGATTTGTCCACTTCTTCCAAAATTATGGTTATTTCATTTTTCCTCTCCTCTCTCGACTTGCCAAATTCTTCAACCCCTTTTCGTGTTTCATTTAAGGTCTTGGCCTTGAGAAGGGCTTTCATTCATGAGAGGAGCCTACGATATCAAGAGTAGAAAGATTAGTATAGCTTTCTCTCAGGTCATCTTCTGTGTCCACTGGACTTCCGCGTCCCTCCTTGACCTCCTGCGGTCACTGACTTCGGCAGGTGAAGGATCTGGTCGGGGCACCGAGGAGTTTACAGGGATCTTCGATTAACAACAGAGCAAGAAAGGAGAACACCAGGAGGTACAGGTACGAAGAGGTAAACATATCCTCACGTCCTGTTCTCTGTAGAGAAACTTGATGATGAGTTCCTCATATTAAACTTTCTCAGACAATTAAGAAGTGAGGAAGATTTTCAAACGGTCCGTTATAAACAGAACACTCAGTGAATCAACAAACCTTGAGAACTTAAAAAAATAAAATCCTGTTTGAGCAGTCGACTAAGTGGTACATACACACGTCCCTGACAGAGGCTGAGGCTTCGAAGCCGCAGATGAATGCCGAGATAAGTAGTGGAAAAAAAAGATAAACAACTTGGGACCAGAGGTGAGATGCCAAGGTGAAGCGACAACCTTCGAGGGAGAGAGAGAGAGAGAGAGAGAGAGAGAGAGAGAGAGAGAGAGAGAGAGAGAGAGAGAGAGAGAGAGAGAGAGAGCAAGAGAAAGGCGTTTCTCAACGGAGAGTAATGAAAGTAACACTGTGACAATCCTACGATTCTACTGGGCATATCTACCTCACGGAAAAAAAAAAACTATATATATAATGAACGGATCCCATGACAATGATCCATGTTTCCTAAAGGAACGACTGGCTGTGTTGCCATCAATCACAGCAGACGCTGACCTGCCAGAATAATCGATGGTGATTAGCTCTCTCCGTTACCAACTGTTACCAACTTAGGCACATCAGAACACCCTCTTCGTTAGTGAGTCTCTCTCTCTCCGTTACCAGTTATTGTAAAACTGAGTTCCTCAGAACACTCTCTTCCTGAATGAGTTACCCCACCGCCGCTTTGCCAGTGGTCGGCCCTGAACATCAGAAATTCATGATAATGAATCAAAAGATTAACGACACCGATCAATGTCACATATGCATCCCCCAACGCTTACACATCAATGGAAAAAAAAGAATCTAAACAACGCAATGTTCGGCAAGCTGCAGCGTTACATGATCATTGTGTGGACATTGGCAACTCAAGCGTAGGCCGTTTTGATACCTATTTCTTTCCCTACATGTTGGAAGTTTGGAACTCTCTACCATCTCATGTCTTTCCCAATGACTATGGCATGGCACATTTTAAAAGGTTTTTCATGCTGTCTCAAAAATTCGTAAATACTTTCCCTTGTCTTTTCTCTTTCCGTTTCACAATTTTCTCTATATTTCAGTTAAACCCCGGCCTTGATGTGGACTTTTCCTCCATGACTGGAACCTTCAATATAGAAAAAAAAATACAGAGTATCTTTCAAGCTGATGACATCTCTTCAGTAATAAAACAAATGCATCTTCGATTCGAATCTGACGTGGAGATTCATACACAACACTAGAATAAGAATCAATCAATAAACACTGTTTTTCTCCACAGCAATTGTAGTCCTCCACTGTAACACATAAGGTGGGGACTCGAGCATCAGAAGCGTAGTATGGAAGAGGTTTAGAACCTGGGGAGATAAGGATTAAAGAGATCGAATCAGACGACTACTATAAACGATACGATCAGCATCTGGCACAACACAACCCTGGATGTAGCTGGAACTTTGAGGGGTGTTGTATGGAACACTTGTGCCTCCCCGGTGTTCCAGCGTGGTTACTGAGGGTGGAAATACGGTATGGAAAATATATTTCTTAAGTTCCATGTCCAAAGGTGGAATTCTTTTTTTTCAAGCTATAAACGAACTTCTTTTTTTTCAAGCTAAACCTTTCCATAAATTGCCATACATACAATCAATTATACCTATATCTATCTAATCCAAACACACACACACACACACACACACACATATATATATATATATATATATATATATATATATATATATATATATATATATATATATATATATATATACATATATAACGTAAACTAAAACCCTTTTCATGGAGACACCTGCAGAATCAAGGCTGCGCTTCGTGAGGGAGCCGAGTAAGGCACGTTCATTTCAGGTGGTATACGGTCCTCCAACATGCTATGATCTTTTCCGTCCAATGACGATGACACAGCCCCGCCGAAAGTGACTTCTCGCTCGAAGGGTCACTATCTTTCAGGGTGAAATCAGTGAAAATATGAAATACAGACTTTCAAAACCACATTTACAAATAGGAAATACAGCAGTGAAATAACACATTAAAACATTTCAAACGTGATTGAAAGGAAAGAAAAATATAAGCTGTGACTTCTTCAGTAGTTACCCCCCATTTCTTGTCCAAGGGCCCGACCCCCTCCCTGCCGCTGGATGAAGAAAACGAGCGTTACCTTCAGGAGCAGCGGCCGAGGTGATTTCGACACGACAATAAGTACCAACCCAGCCAACCTCCACGTCCGTACCTGGGAAGAAGAAATGGTGAGGGTTAACTTGGCGGGTTGTCGTGTGTGTGTGTGTGTGTGTGTGTGTGTGTGTGTGTGTGTGTGTGTGTGTGTGTGTGTGTGTGTGTGTGTGTGCTCTAGGGAGAGAGTTCTAAACTCGTATTGCCCTGTCTCAATCCTGATTATATATATATATATTATATATTATATATATATATATATATATATATATATATATATATATATATATATATATATATATATATCACTGTTTTTATATGTAATCCCAAAACACAGTAAGACTCGATCCTCCAATGATAATATGGTCCTCACAATGACCTTGTCAGACATATGAAAATAACACTTCAAAAAATAGCAGCACAAACATTACCTAAACCTATGAAGTCAAATAAATAAATAAATATCAAATAATAAACTGAAGAAAAAAGAAGAATCACAAATTCCCAAACAGAAGATGCGAAACTAATTTGACCTCTTCTTTTTTTCCCCTTTTAACCCCACGGGGGTTCAGGTGAGGTGCTGGGGGGTCAGGTCACACAGGGGTGACCTCTGACCTCGTCTGGAAGCCCAGGTGCGACGTCAACCACAGGGGGGTCAGAGACACTGTATAGCAGCTAAGGTGGATCAACTGGAAGAAAACGAGATGTCGTTCGGTTTGGGAAACTGTTATGTACTTTACATCTTGATGTTGGCCCAGACCAGTTAGGCGGCCAGGATAGTTAGGCCCACACTAGTTAGGCTTAGGATAGTTAGTCTCAGGGTACTCTTGCCCAGTCTAGTTACGCCCAGACCATTCAGTCTGACACTAACTATGCCCAGAGTAGTTAGACCCAGACTAGTTACGGCCATACTAGTTAGACCCAGACTAGTTACGTCCATACTAGTTAGACCCGTACACTCGTATCATACAATCCCAGGACCACCAATTTCATGGGGTTCCTGCAGCTTTGGGACTGCTCTACAATCAGAAGCAGGGAAATGATGGACTCCTTTGGAACGACATGTTCCTTGAAGAGACTGCAGTGCTCATTTTCCTTCTACTGACAATGGTGATACGGCCTTGTTGAAGGTGACTTCTCAAGTTTAACCACCTGCAGGTGGCGTCCAGTAACACCCGTACAAGTACATATACCTCGCAACGTATACGAAGATGTAAACACTGTAAATAAAGGTCAGTAACTAAACCAGTGAAAAAAAAAGGGCCAGTTTGTCTTTGTGACGGAGGTACTCGACAGTAGCCGATAGACATAGCGATAATGGCCGATAGACAGAGCGATAGTGGCCGATAGACATACCAATGTGACCTTTGGCTCTCTCAATATGTAAACACATTTACTGAGGTCTCAATCATATCTTATTCTATATATCAAACGCTCCAGATACGAATAAGAGCCATCATCCAGGCCAGGCCTTAAATGAAACAGGAAAAAAAGGAATAGAAAAAAAAAGATAAAGAGAAATAACTGGAAGAAAATATCCCGACTTTTACCAGAGGTGAGAAGCCTGTCCAATTGAAAAGGATCGGGTGGTTGGTGTTTACAGGAAGACGTGAGAAGGTAAAAGAGATCCAAAAGCTTAGCGGTGTAAGGAAGAAAACAAGACGTCACAATGGTTTTACCTTTGACCAAAGCCAATCGTTAGATGAGATGGTGCCTTCTTCATAAGACTTTCTTGACGCGGCTCAAAGTTTTGAAAGAGAACCGAGGATAGCAAAGATGTATGTATTCAGTATACACACAACAACAGCATGATTAAAATGAAAAAGAAAAACACTTCCCGGTAACCTATACGACACATACGGTACGTTGTGAAACACACACGATGATGTGTGAAATGAATCCTGTAATTTGTGATATACACATCCGGTCATTTGTGAAAAAACAGCCCGTAAATTGAGAAACACATCGTAGCCTGAACATGCAGGAAGGTGAAAGGTGAGTACGAGACAGAATGAATTACAACAATGTGGTATACAGGGGTCGACGTACTGTCAATGGACTAAACCAGAGCATATGAAGCGGCCGAGGTATATATATATATATATATATATATATATATATATATATATATATATATATATATATATATATATATATATATATATATTTTTTTTTTTTTTTTTTTTTTTCTTTCATACTATTCGCCATTTCCCGCATTAGCGAGGTAGCGTTAAGAACAGAGGACTGGGCCTTTGAGGGAATATCCTCACCTGGCCCCCTACTCTGTTCCTTCTTTTGGAAAAAGAAAAAAAAAAATGAGAGGGGAGGATTTCCAGCCCCCCGCTCCCTTCCCTTTTAGTCGCCTTCTACGACACGCAGGGAATACGTGGGAAGTATTCTTTCTCCCCTATCCCCAGGGAGCATATATATATATATATATATATATATATATATATATATATATATATATATATATATATATGCTCATTTTAAACACAAATATGAGCTATGACAGACGAGGGGGAATTCATATATGCATGGACTGTGGGGAATGTACAATGTAATGGCTGTGATGGCTACATGACACGGAACTTCAAGCACCTCCTGGGAGGATGACAAGAGATCCTAAGGCGAGTACAGGAAGAGAGACACTTACAAAGATCTCTCTGACACAATACGCGTTAGGCGAATTGTGAAAGAATTTTTAGGGTATGGTTTGAGAGGGAAAAGATCGTGCGTCACTTTCACAAAAATGAGACAAATCCTTTTTCCTTTACTTGATTATGGTTAAGCACGCTCACTGGACTTCAAATCAGGTCATTAACATATGAAATGAGAAGCAAACTCCTTCGACTTTATATATATATATATATATATATATATATATATATATATATATATATATATATATATATATATATATATATATATATATATATTCCCGCATTAGCAAGGTAGCGCTAAGAACAGAGGACTGGGCCTCTGAGGGAATATCCTCACCTGGCCCCCTTCTCTGTTCCTTCTTTTGGAAAATTGAAAAAAAAAAGAAGAGGGGAGGATTTCCAGCCCCCCGCTCCCTCCCCTTTTAGTTGCCTTCTACGACACGCAGGGAATACGTGGGAAGTATTCTTTCTCCCCTATCCCCAGGGATAATATATATATATATATATATATATATATATATATATATATATATATATATATATATATATATATATATATATATATATATTCAGACTCGTCTTACCTGGCTGCCTCTCGTGTTTTGCACATCTATGCCCACCAGACGTCGCAACTTTCACACTCAACTCTAAAAAGGAAAATCCGCGAGAGGATGGCTCGCCAGAGGCCGCCCCGCCCTAGACGAGAGGCATCTCCTGCAGCGAGTGATCTTGGCCTCGTTCCCCATCTCTTGTCAGAAGGCCGAGTCACCGCATAGTCTAATCATTCAGGGTTAGGATGGACTTCGTACATTAGGGTGGACTTCGTACATTAGGGTGGACTTCGTACATTAGGATGGACTTCGTACAATAGGGTGGAATTCGTACATTAGGGTGGACTTCGTACATTAGAATGGACTTCGTACATTAGAGTGGACTTCGTTCATTAGGGTGGACTTCGTACATCAGGATGGACTTCGTACATTAGGATGGAGTTCGTACATTAGAGTGGACTTCGTTCATTAGGGTGGACTTCGTACATTAGGATGGACTTCGTACATTAGGATGGAGTTCGTACATTAGGGTGGACTTCGTACATTAGGGTGGACTTCGTACAACCAACACACACACACACACACACACACACACACACACACACACACACACACACAGCGTCACACATGACTAATAGCTGGTGGTAAGGTTTAAATAAGACCAAGGATGATAATAATCCATCAGCCCGATGGCGGGTGTCGAAGCCTGGAGAGCGAGTATGAGGGTCACCGCTTTATTAGGCGGGATATTATCGAGTCATGAGAGAGGCGGACGATGAACGAGGGAAAAACATTAAGATTCCATTAATGGAGGAAAAAATAAGGGCAGTGACCCGTCCAGTCAGTACCACAGGGGCGAAGGAGAAGCGACTGAGGAGCAGCAGAATGGACCGTGAGACATAAGAACAGGACTGTGAAACAGAAGAACGCTCAGTAGAACAATAGAATGGACTGTGGAACAGTGGGGCAGAAGAACGGACCGCGAAACAGAAGAATGGAAAGAAACAGAAGAACACACTGTCGATAAAAAGAACGGACCGTGAAAAAAAGATGAACGAACCGTGGAACAGAAGAAGGGACGGTGGGCCAACGGAGCGGACGGTGGAACAGAAGAAGCGACCGTGGACGAGAGCATCACAGGTGCAGGCAGGACGCAGTAGTGAGGTAAGGGGAGGGAGACCAGACCTCACCTCCCGCTGGCTCCTGGCCACGCACCATTAAAACCCATATTTATTACGACCGTAAGACGTGGCACTTTCGTTAAGGGCCGGCCAGAACGAATTACGGAGGCGGGCGAAAACATGGCGACGCTTCATCTGTCACGGAGATGAGGTGCATCGACCACCCACCGCCTTCCCCTAGTGGTGTGCGGAGGGAGTACATGATGGATGGGCAGGTATCAGAAGACCTGATGGTCTATAACGAGGTTATCTGATGGGAAGGACAGATAACAGGAGACCTAATGGTCTATGACGAGGTTAATCGATGGGAAGGACAGATAACAAAAGACCTGATGGTCTATAACGAGGTTATCTGCTGGGGGACAGTATATGGGATGGTTAGATAACAGAAGACCTGATGGTCTATGAGGAGGTTATCTGCTGGAGGACAATACGTAGGTCGAACAGCTAGCAGACGAACTGAGGGTCTATGACACAATTATTTGCTCGCGGGCGCTATATGGAATGGACAGATAACAGAAGACCTGATGACCTATGGCGAAGTTATCAGCTTGAGGACAAGAATAGTAACCTTTACTACTATCCTACACAGCTGGACGCAGGAGAGTAAACTAGGTGGTGTGGAGGACTCTCTCTAACCCTCCAACCCCATCACTACCCCCATACCTCAGTGGTTGGAATAAAAAGGAGAAAGCAAGAATTAAAGGAAGGAGACACACCGTTATGGAAGCGAAAAAAAAATGCGAGAGAGAAAGGTAGACTACACAGATATAAGAAAAGCAACAGCGAAGAAGACAATAGGAAAAAAATATCTGAGACACAGAAATCGTTCACCGTTATGTTATGAGAAAGCATTTTATAAAATGACTCCGGAGATGGCCGACTGCTGGGGACCATCTATCTTCTGTGTCTGAAATGGTAGACAGTCGATGGGTTACCTATTCTAAGTGAACTTGCATATATAAGGCACCAGACGTGGGCATAGCAGTCCATATAGAAACAAATGGACTTGGCAGCTGATAAATATATGTACGAGAACTGATGGTCTGTCATTTCCAAGTGAACATTCCTTCACTCCTTATACGATCAGACTCAAAGCAATCTTACAGGTGCTCAGGTTCATACACCTCTCTATATGTCGGGCGATGAAGGGAACAGACCTTTCTACACGTTGAAATGAGCAACGAGTGGGTACCAATGTGGTTGGTTGGCTATTAGCTATCACCCGCCTATCAAATGCCAGGGTCGTTAAGGCTGTCAAGGTCAAAGGTACATCCATCAAGTGAAAATTAATTCTTCAACATTTTCTTCATGTGTCAAGAACACTTCCCAGGCCACATACAAACTCTCGCTGTGTTGTCCGGTCCAGCAGTGAACAGAGCACCACCAAGTCGCTTGTTGTACACCATGTTTTGACACAAAACATAAAAGAAGGAAGTATAATTACAAAACAATACGTCCATTCTACGGAAAACATGTATATATATATATATATATATATATATATATATATATATATATATATATATATATATATATATATATATATATATAATTGTTTTTAATTTTACTTTCCATTTCGTCAAGTCAGACCAAGGCTCCGCCAGCTACACCTGAACGGTGTGGGAGCCGCGCGTTTCTGGCGGGCTTCTGAGC
>NC_092286.1:13373235-13553235 GCF_036320965.1 Panulirus ornatus
ATCCAGGGGCTGGTTATTCCTCTCTGCATCTAAGAACCGGCCATGTATCTTGCCTCCACTGATGCTGCCACCTCACAAACAGATGGAGCCACATTGATTAGCAAGCAGGTCAGCTCTGAACACAGTGCGAGACCCGTGATCAGTATCGCTAGACTCCGTACACGTGCAACACCCACACACACACACCCTCCCCACCCACTCACTCCCTTCTCCACTGCTGAGCGTGCTGTCACCCTCCTCCCTGTGCTGCAGTAAGGCTCGCCATACACAAGAACACATCACGTCCTTCACTCTCACAGTCGCTTGAGTACCTCGGTGTGTCAACGCAGCTGGCGCGGCCAAACTTCCCTCCTTCCTCCACGACCAACCATCCTTACTCCAGATGTCGGAGGCTGTGGCTCTTCTGGTCGACGATTCTTGATACCTTTGAAGTTATCTGCTTTCCTTGTGGTTGGGAAGCATAACCTCGACAGCCACCGTGACCGCTAGCATTACCGTCGGCCGAAGACGCGGTATGTAAGGCGTCAGGCACCAAACACGACCAACAAGGTAGGAGGGGACACGTACACCTGCCTGACTGGTGGAAAGACGACCGTGTCGTGCCTCGTCTCTCTCTCTCTCTCTCTCTCTCTCTCTCTCTCTCTCTCTCTCTCTCTCTCTCTCTCTCATATATATATATATATATATATATATATATATATATATATATATATATATATATATATATATATGGGGATAGGGGAGAAAGAATACTTCCCACGTATTCCCAGCGTGTCGTAGAAGGCGACTAAAAGGGAAGGGAGTGGGGGGCTGCAAATCCTCCCCTCTCGTTTTTTTTTAATTTTCCAAAGGAAGGAACAGAGAAGGGGGCCGGGTGAGAATGTTTCCTCAGAGGCCCAGTCCTCTGTTCTTAACGCTACCTCGCTGACGCGGGAAATGGCAAATAGTATGAAAGAAAGATATATATATATATATATATATATATATATATATATATATATATATATATATATATATATATATATATATATAAATCGATCCTGGCTGATGGAGCTTTGTATGTTCTATGAAGGTGCGCGTTCATATACACTTTATTCGTATTCATATAACTCCGCGTTGTACAGTCAGGTTCGGTAAAACGCTATCAGCTGGCTATGTGTTCTGTTCGGAAACAACCGATAGACCCCGTTGCTCACCATAGTGAGACGAAGGGTATTCGAGTACTTAGTATTTCGAATAGTTGTTTCCTATTATACAGTCCCTTAGCCTAGCGGTTAGCATGCCTGCCTCTTGCACAAGGGGTCCCAGGTTCGATCCTGGCTGATGGAGCTTTGTATGATATATATATATATATATATATAAATATATATATATATATTATCCCTGGGGATAGGGGATTAAGAATACTTCCCACGTATTCCCTGCGTGTCGTAGAAGGCGACTAAAAGGGGAGGGAGCGGGGGGCTGGAAATCCTCCCCTCTCGTTTTTTTTTTTTAATTTTCCAAAAGAAGGAACAGAGGGGGCCAGGTGAGGATATTCCAAAAAAGGCCCAGTCCTCTGTTCTTAACGCTACCTCGCTAACGCGGGAAATGGCGAATAGTTTAAAAGAAAAGAAAGAAATATATATATATATATATATATATATATATATATATATATATATATATATATATATATATATATATATATATATTATCCCTGGGGATAGAGGATTAAGAATACTTCCCACGTATTCCCTGCGTGTCGTAGAAGGCGACTAAAAGGGGAGGGATCGGGGGCTGGAAATCCTCCCCTCTCGGCTTTTTTTTTTTTTTTTTTAATTTTCCAAAAGAAGGAACAGAGTGGGGCCAGGTGAGGATATTCCAAAAAAGGCCCAGTCCTCTGTTCTTAACGCTACCTCGCTATATATATATATATATATATATATATATATATATATATATATATATATATATATATATATATATTGCCTTGAGCTGCTACGAAAGTGAAATTCTGGTTTGGCCTTCAGTTTCAACTTGCCCTCGCGGTCTCTGGGAGACCTTGAGAGAGCAAAGGGTCAACGATAAATTGCACGAGAGGCAATAAATAAAAAAGAAAAATGGGAAAAGAGAAAACGTAAGCTACAAACAACAGGGCAACCAAATGGTTCCCCAGTGACGTAATGAATCGTGGCCTTGTTTACGTTGGAATATTTTTCACACGTGCTTCGCAGCACTTACGTGGCACCGCGTCTCTCTCTCTCTCTCTCTCTCTCTCTCTCTCTCTCTCTCTCTCTCTCTCTTACACACAGGGAGGCCTTCCGAACCAACAGTTCGTTCGTGGAGGGGGGCGCGCTGAGACCGGCCACAGTGCTAATCAAGAGGTTAAAATCATGGGGGGTTTTTTGGTGCTCGAGGGGGTGTTGGTTGCGTCTTGAGGAGCCCTCCGTGGTATTACTCGAGTTTACGAGTTCACGTGAGTATACCACACTGCCATTAAGGGACGTAAGTAAACTATCGTACAAAAATGTCATTTCCTTTTGCCTTCATCCATCCTCAGTTTCCACGAACCCTGGAGGCGCCTCCGATGACCTTGTCTTTTGGAAATGGTCGAGGTTCGCGATTTCCACCACAGTTACCCGCAAGTATGATAAGCGAATTACAGCAATAGATGGAATGACGATCCTCCCACCCATTTTCCCATGGCGAAGATAGTGAAGAGGGTTGAAACAAAATGAAGCAATGGGATGAAAGGGATCAGATCTGGTCAGAACCCTTAGCGGCCATCGTCGCATCTATGACGACTGTGAACTCGTCACACACACCTTCAGTCCACCCGTCACGCAGTTCTTGGCCTCATCGGAACTACCGTCACCACATCCGCCACCCTCAAAGTGCCCAGCAGAGCCCGGGTCACATGTACACACGGGTACTTCACTGTGTAACTCGTCAAGGTACATTTTAGCTGTCCGTCGGGCATCCTTAAGCCACAGACCTCCATCGCCACACCCACCTCCCCACATAGCCTTCAGCACACCGTCACCACCACATCTAAGGTCACCGCTGAAAGTCCACTCCCACACACGGTACTAATGACACACACACAAACGCATCTCCCCGCTCTGGGAGGCCAGACGGGACTACATCAAAACAGCGGGGCACCAGGGAATCTCCAGCAGCCAGAGCAATCCACATGATGCAAAAATCCTCTTACATGAGTCCTTCTTGAGGTGTCCCTGGCCACCCGCCTCTTGCTGCAAGGGGTCAGGCAGGCGGAGGAGGAGGAGGGTTACCGCAACTTCCAGTGAGGTTATGCAAGAAAGCGAGACTTGCTTCACCCAGGCAGGGCAAACCCATCTGCCCAGCCTGCATCACACCTGACCTTCACAAACGAGTACATCTGTACCCGAAATACACGAAAAATTATAGAGGAAAGAAAAAAAAAAACATGGAAAGTTCAAGCTACATCATCTTGAGAAACCACAGGAACACAGGAATCGACCACAGGAAAATAAAGATGTGAAACACGATACGAGTAACAATTGTATTGTGCACCGTCAAACATGCGACTCATTTACCACATTCACATGAAGCCAAACCATAAGTGATCCGCTTTGAAATACCTGTGTGAGGACTTGTTCTGAGGTGGAGATCTGCAGTGTAATTCACATCTAGTCCCTAGAAGGGGTCCGAGACATGGAGGTAGACACCTGCATCGTATCTATGTTTTGTCTCCGTAGGGAAGGAGATGTGTTGTTGTTGCTGTGTCTTCTCTGTAGTTCCAGCAATCAAGAATAGCATCACTTTACCTACACAGAATATCACCAGAAAGTGATTCTCTCTCTCTCTCTCTCTCTCTCTCTCTCTCTCTCTCTCTCTCTCTCTCTCTCTCTCTCTCTCTCTCTCCTCATTTGTCTCCTTCTCTGTTCCTTCTTTTGGAAAAAATAAAACGGGAGAGGAGGATTTCCAGTCCCCCGCTCCCTCCCCTTTTAGTCACCTTCTACGACACGCAGGGAATACTTACTCTCACCACTTTTTCCTCCCCAACATTCTCTCTTCTTTTCTGAAAACCTACACAAATCTTCACCGTATTTCAGCCAATATCATTATTCATGAAACGTGGCACAAAGATGCATAATGCCGGTGACTTAATGATGTCTGAATCTTCTATAGAGATCGAAGGCTACTCCCTGAAGTACAGATTTTGGCCTGTAATTAATCATTTCACCTTAAGCAATGTTGACGAACACTTACTCACTAACTGCTACACAATATCAGCTCATCTTGATGACCCTCTGCACAAAGATACATAAGCTGGTATCGGGTGGTGGAAGCCGCCACACTGCAAAGCGCGCGCTCTCGCGAAGTTTGTCTCTTTCTGACTTCGATGTTTATCCTCAAGAAGAGCAATACGTAGTACTCGAGGGCTACAGCGACACGAGTGCTGTAACGGCGGCTACTTCAGGAGTGGTGGGAGGCGTGGGTGCCGCCCCTCGTAGCGCCTCCTCCCACATGGTTCCTGGCAACGGACAGGTTGTCTTTCGACCTCCCGACCGTGACAACACGACTCCTGAGCACGACCGACGGTACGACCCCTGAGTGCGACGGTACGATTCCTGAGCACGTCGGTACGACCCCTGAGTGCGACGGTACGATTCCTGAGCACGTCGGTACGACCCCTGAGTGCGACGGTACGATTCCTGAGCACGTCGGTAGGACTTGAGCAGGACGGTATGATCCTTGAGTGCGACGGTACGACTCCTGAGCACGTCGGTACGACCCCTGAGTGCGACGGTACGATTCCTGAGCACGTCGGTAGGACTTGAGCAGGACGGTATGATCCTTGAGTGCGACGGTACGATTCCTGAGCACGTCGGTACGACCCCTGAGTGCGACGATATGACCCCTGAGTGCGATCGTACGACTCTTGAGCACGTCGGTAGGACTCTTGAGCATGACGGTTCGATCTTTGAGTGCGATGATACGATTCTTTTTAAGCTTAACGGTACGACACTTGCGAAAGGTGGGATGCTCAAGCGTCGTATCGTCGTGTACAAGGGTCGTACGTTGTGCACAAGGATCGTACCGTCGTGCACAAGGGTCGTACCGTTGTGCACAAAGGTCTTACTGTCGTGCACAAAGTTCGTACCGTCGTGCATATTGGTCGTACCGTCGTGCACATGGGTCGTACCGTCGTGCACAAGAGGATAAATCTCACGTACTCGGCAGCAGAGGTTGGCGGGGTCTGTCTGTGTACACCTCTGTACACAATGGCTCACTGGCCACTGTGCACAGACGTGGCTCCTTACGTATCTGCTGATTCACTGACTTGACTCCTCTCTCTCTCTCTCTCTCTCTCTCTCTCTCTCTCTCTCTCTCTCTCTCTCTCGGACACCGGTATATTAATTCAATTATCGTGTATTTATATATATATATATATATATATATATATATATATATATATATATATATATATATATATATATATATATATATTCACTCCACCATCCACCTTCCCCCGGTGACTGACTCCTTTCTCCCAAGCCGCCGCACGGCCGCCGGTGCCGTGACCGGACGACGAGATGCTCACGGCCAAATAAGGCGCACGGCACTACCCGAGGGACACAGACCAGTCATACTGCCGCCAAATGGCTCCAGATACACACACACACACACACACACACACACACACACACACACACACACACACACACACACACGGAGAGAGAGAGAGAGAGAGAGAGAGAGAGAGAGAGAGAGAGAGAGAGAGAGAGAGAGAGAGAGAGAGAGAGGCGCCCATCACTGTGCCTATCCTATCCATCCTGGGGATCTCAGGTGCCGTCCCTTCGTGGAGGAAGACGTTCACCTCCCCCTCACTTAACCTTATGACCCTCCCTCACCCACCCCACTCGCCTCATCCACAGTGCCTTAACCTTTTAACTAAACCCCTAATCATGGCTCCTGTAGATCCGGAAGTCATTCCCATGTCCCATTACGGACCACTAATGACACACACACACACACACACACACACACACACACACACACACATACACAAACACACACACACACACACACACACACATACACACGTATAAAACTCCCTCCTCGCACAGTACAAAAACAGGTAATTACAAGGAACATGAAATACAATTACAAGGGAATCATGAAGTACAATTACAAGGGAATCATGAAGTACAATTACAAGGGAATCATGAAATACAATTACAAGGGAATCATGAAGTACAATTACAAGGGAATCATGAAGTACAATTACAAGGGAATCATGACGTACAATTACAAGGGAATCATGAAGTACAATTACAAGGGAATAATGAAGTACAATTACAAGGGAATCATGAAGTACAATTACAAGGGAATCATGAAGTACAATTACAAGAGAATCATGAAGTACAATTACAAGGGAATCATGAAGTACAATTACAAGGGAATCATGAAGTACAATTACAAGGGAATCATGAAGTACAATTACAAGAGAATCATGACGTACAATTACAAGGGAGTCATGAAGTACAGAAAACGCTAGCTGACCCTCTTACTAACACTTCCTCAGTGTTATCATAATCTGTTCGCTGCAGGTTATCTTATCGAGAACAGACGGTCCTGAATTACTTTACATGAGCCGAGGAATATGCATGAGAATTTGACAAGAGAAGCTGTAACGAAGGTCGGAAATAATGAGCAGGTGGCATTGATGATGCTGATGTGTGATAAGGTCCGAGCATTAACCCTGTCACCATGATGTTATGACCCTTAAGCACGAAGGTATGACTCTTGGGTAGAATAGTTTGGCCCCTGAACCGGATCCCTTTAAGGTTCAAGTCAAAGGCCACGACATTATATCCAGAAGTCGCATCACGGAGTTCAAGGGCCGCATCGTCGTATTCAAGGGTCATATCGTCGTGCTCAAGGGTCGCACCGTCGTGCTCAAGGGTCGCATCGTCGTGATCAAGGGTCGTACCGTCGTGATCAAGGGTCAAACCGTCATGCTCGAGGGTCGTAACGTCGTACTCAAGGGTCGTACCGTCGTGCTCAAGGGTCAAACCACCGTGCTCAAAGGGTCGTATTGCCGCGCTCAAAGGATCGTACCGCCGTGCTCAAAGGATCGTACCGCCGTGCTCAAGGGTCGTACCGCCGTGCTCAAGGGTCGTAGCGTTCGTGTTAAATCTATCAAGAGGGACAATTAGTTCGAGACATTCCACACGCACTGTTGACTTGGGGCCACAACACGCTGCTGCTGCCGCTGTCTTAGAAGCCAAAGCCTTTCTCCCGGTCTGTGTGAGAGACGACGCCTCACATACCTTCTGCCGGTATTCAAAGCGCACGAAAATGTCCGACAAATTTCAAGGCCTTTTTTTTTTTTTTTCTTTTTTTCGTACGATACCCGACGGTAAACAATGGCGGAGGAATCTGCCAGTCACAAAGTGGGGGGAGGTCACGCCTGTGGTTGGTTCTTGTATAGCGTATCCTTCTGTGTCAGCGGCCTGCCAACGCGCCGACGGCTCCTCCTCCCCGTTCCTCCTCAAAGACAACGCGCCTCAGACCGACCGACCAACTACCCTCAATGGGCATCGCTTCCTCCAAGACAAGAAGCCCTCTCCTGTGAGACCCACCATAATGCTAAATGGACGCGCCCTCCTTCTTCTCCTCCTTCCCTCCCTCCTCCTCCTCCTTGAAGAGAAGAGACGTTTCCCTCGCAGAAGAAACCGACCACCTCCTCAATAGAGAGCATCAGTTTTACAGGATTAGGAACGTGAGTTAAAGAGTGTTAGGCAGGGAGGAGCCTTCTGCTTCACTATCCTACCACCATCTATTTAGGTCAGGAATTTAGGGTACTATTAGTGTCCTCCAACAGATAACCTCATCACAGCCCATCAGGTCTTCTGTTACCTGGCTTTCCCAGGTGCTTTACTTCAGCAGATAACCTCATCACAGACCATCAGGTCTTCTGTTACCTGGCTTTCCCATGCGCTTTCCTCCGGCAGATGATCTCGTCATACATCATCAGGTCTTCCGTTATCAAGTTCTCCATGTAATAAATCCAATGGTGACTCCTTCGACACAGTAGCCTATATTACTTGAGTAATTATAGCAATTTCAGCGAACTCGATTTGATGCGTCATTCACGCGCGCACACACACACACACATACACACACACACACACACACACACACACATTCCGCTGTCCACCTCAGAACTCTGGGCGAACCGCAGCACCGAAGTCTTCACCGTCCCCGTCTTGGGTGTGTACACTTGGCCGTGAGGTTTGTCCTGGTTTCGTCCCGGTCGCTCGCCCGACGCGGCGTTGACGTCTCCCAGAAAGTGAAAGGCTCAAGGTGGTCATAACTGTCGTGGAGGCTCGGGAGGCCCACCTGATCCAATGGAGGTTCTTGTTATTCATTCCACCTGCCTCGTCAGGCCACTGTGTCCATGGACGGCTGGTCACAGGCCCACGCAACCCGTTCCTTGTAGGGAAGCGTTGGGTTCACAAATACCACAAGGCTCACTGTGTGGCGCAAACTTCTTGGAATCCGTAGAGTGAAGGAGGGCACAGGTGAAAGTCTTAGTTCTTATCTTGAGCACGACTATACTCTTCAGGGTCTGCTCAAAAGCTAGGTTATCATATCCAAGGATCCTTACCCTAGTTTTCAAGGGCTAGATCGTCGTGCTCAAGGGTCGTACCATCGTCGTGCTCAAACGTCGTACTTTCGTCCAGCTAAAAGAATAGTAATCATTTAATGCAAGACCTACTCTTTTCTTGTGACATCGTCAGATTACAGAATTCATCTGCATAAGCAAATAGACCTGCGCCATGGTAGAATTTTTGGCTGCACTAACTCTCGTTAAGTAGTAAGAGTAATGCATAACAAGCCAGTAAATGTTGGCAATATTACTTATGATACAAATATAGGTCGCTCCTCGTTGGTGTAATAGTTAGCACTGATGACATCTTTGCCACTAGCCCAAATTCGACACCCGCCGAGGCCAGACGGTGGTGCCCAGCTATTCATCCTTCCTCTCGTTGGGCAACTTCGGCTGAGACACAGCGCCTTGGCTGTGACGGACCTATCCAGCCGACTCGAGATTCCCAAGAGGTGTCAGTGTCCGGGGACATGGCCCTCACTGACAGCCCCAATAAACCTACCAGGAGCTGGAACTCAGGCTTGTCCAGGCGAGACGTGTTCTACTGAGGCGTCTCCAATGTACAGTCCGTCGAAGTCAGGTGCGTCAGCGTGAGACGGCCAGCCCCACACTGATACCTTTAGGCCTACACCTACCAGCTAGGCCTAAATTCGTGCAAGCAGCTAGTGGTCGGGTCCAGCGCGGGAGAGGCCTCCGACCCCTGGTCGATGATAACGGCCTGGACTCTGCCCATTCAACGGCCACCTCCCGGATACCATCACCTCCAGGATGTTTCAGAAGATTCTTCTGTTTTGCCAT
Source organism: Panulirus ornatus (assembly GCF_036320965.1). Taxonomy (NCBI): domain Eukaryota; kingdom Metazoa; phylum Arthropoda; class Malacostraca; order Decapoda; family Palinuridae; genus Panulirus; species Panulirus ornatus. The sequence goes on from NC_092286.1 coordinate 13,382,681, forward strand.
CCTGTCGTTCTCTATACAGAATAAGAACTTGGGACACTATTACTGTCCTTCAGCAGATAATCTCGTCATAGATCATTAGGTCTTCTCGTATCAGACCTTCCCTTGAGCTGTTATGCAGTGGCTGACTTAGTCAGAGACCGTTAGGTCTCCTGGTTTCTGGTTTTCCTACGACAGATAAGCTCGTCATAGACCAACAGGTCTTTTCTGACCTATCCTACCCATGTACTGTCCTCCAGCAGATACGCTCGTCATAGACCACCAGGTCTTCCATTATCTGTCGTTCCCATGTAATGTTCTCCAGCAGGCAAGCTCCTCACAGACCGTCAAGACTGGTATCTGACTTCTGGCCTGCCAGAAAGCAGAAAAATCAAACAAAAACCCACATCGAAGACCCTGGTGCTCGCCTGTGGTGAGGCTCTCCCTCCCTCACCACTTTCAAAGGCAAAAATAAAAAAAAAGGTCACGTCGTCTTTTCCTCCTGAGTCTCACCATTATGTAAAGTGTCGTGCACTGAAGATAACTCCCTTAACCCCCACGGAGCACGACGGTGCCACCGCTTAGGTATGTATGACGACCTGAACCTTGATCTGTGCCCTTAATACCTTAGTAAGGGTTGTAACGACCGCTGTGCTTAAGAGACTGACTAACTACATCATTCTTGTTCTCTACAATCTATGACTTTGGTGTTATTTAGCGATTTCATACGATGGCTTGGATCCTTGAATACACTTAATTGAAGCTTTTCCTAAGCCAGATTGCAACCGTAGCTGTCCTGGACGATGTAATGTGTGAGAGACATTCGAACAACTGACAAATATTCGCAGTAGTATACATTTCCCACCTTAAAAAGGGCAGTAATCTGCTTCTCCGTCGCAGTAAAGTAAATAAAAAGAAGACGGCAGAAGCTGTTGGTGGCGGTTGCCGGCGGGGGGACGGGGTATAGGTGGGTTCCGGGGTCAGGGGGGAGCGGGCGGGCCGAGCCATCTCCCGCCATAAACCTTCCCGCCAATTCCTCCCCCTTTGCACTCTTTACTACCTGGGTCACCCGAGGATCCTCACCCGCTCTCGACCTCCGGCCAGATGTCATCACCAGGTCGAGGGGGAGGAGGTCACACCACGGAGGGAAACGCATACATTATCCTTCGCGTGTATGTACAGAGGATTGCCTGGCCTCGGGCGCTCAGCACGACACCACTTCGGCAGCGTAAGACGGTTCACATAGGAGCCACTGTCACAATGGAGCCGCGTCTCGTGAGGCGTCCAGTAGAGGTACTAACGTCCCCGAGGAAATACTACTTAACATTCATACGTCAACAATCTACCGCACTGCTGGACTGAAGTCTTCGAAGTTCCTACATTTCCCTTCACCCATGACGGAAGGTCTTCGCTATCCGCCCCAAGCAAAGTGGGTTTCGCCCTATACGTCCCACGACCACCTTATGGCGTCAAGGAGACGCAATGGCCTCCCTCTCCCAGGTCTCCCTCCCCCGTCACTGGCAACGCGGAGGACCTCCTACCCTCTTGCCTAATGAGCAATACCTCTCCCGTGACGGCAACACACACAGCCTGGTGAGATAGGATCAAGGACGCTCCGTCTGAGGTGCAACCATCGCGATGGACCTCCTCTACACAGGCGATGCTCACGACGACCTGTGGCAGCCGGCAGCCAGCCGAACACCCTCCTTAAGGGAGCCCCTGAGCACCGATACATACATACATATGTACGTATATCCATACATATGTCATACACATGCGCCCCGGCTATGTGTACTACCGCTGCTGCTGGTGTTAGTACTTGTCGTGCTGCTGTAACACAGCTGCTGCTGCAACTCAATTTAATTCCGAAGCTACGAAACAACACGAAGGCTATTCCCCGTGTGTGTGTGTGTGTGTGTGTGTGTGTGTGTAAGTTACTCATTACATATGTATGTATATCCATACATATGTCATACACATACATCCATACACATTAACGGATTTTGTGTACGTCAACTCACATTTTCATAAGAAAAACTACAACTATGAAGAGAAGAAAAGAAGGAGGAGGAAAGCCAATCAGAAATAAACATACTGACCTCAACATTTCCTGACTAATGAGAGACAACGTTGGTCAGCTGCACCACCCTCGTTCTGTGACACATCCTTTCCCCTCCACACCAAGGCAGGTCGTCGGGAGCCACAGAGAACAGCAAGAGCCCCTCCGTCTCTCCTCTCCTTCATAACGACGCACCGCATCAACTAACATCGTTAGTTAACGAGGCAAAGAGGCATCCAGGATAATTACCCACCACTACGAAACCTGTCCATGTCCGCTAATTACGAGTGGGAGGCAGGAGGGGTTGAGAGAGTAAAGACGGTCGCCCAGAGGTCATTATCGGGCCACACATGCCCACCTCACCTCGGCTTGGGGACGTGGAGGGGAGGTACACGATCAGGGTCTCAGTAGGATGATGAGGAACAGGCCAGGCTATGATCCATGCGACTGTGTAAGTCGGACGACCTTACAGTTGTAAAGGAGGTGAGGAGGAGCGCCTCCAGCGATAGTGGATGACTAAAACATGACGTCCGGGGTGAGGGTGCGGGCCAGAGGAACGTGGAATGGAGACGAGACACCGGAACGGAACGAAGCGACTGGAGGACTTGTTCTCATGAATGATTGGGTGGATGAATGGTCCTACTGAACCAAGTACGAAAAGATGAATGAACGAACGTAATTAAGGTAAATAAGGAGTAATGGGCCATGCAAGGATACAGGAGGAGACAGAGGACTTGTCCTACGGTGAAACAGATGAAGAAGACACGAGGGACCGATGAAGTGACGGAAAAATCCAGAGAGCAAACACGTAACAGAAGATCTGCTGACGTGTACTGAGGATACATGAGAGGAAATATAAATACCGTGGCAGAATGAGAGTGAATGAAAATGACTGAAAGCAGAGATGATTGGGAAGACACTAGAAAGTGTGAGACAGAAAATGGATCAAAGCAGCATCCAAGACAAGGACGATCAACGCTTGCCTGCCTGTGGATTCATTTACTTGAGTAATCCCTTATCATTATCATTGATCATATTAATCGTTTACCTGAGTAATCCCTTATTCATCATCATTATCATTACCATTATCATTGTTTATATTAACGATATTACAATTAGAAGCATCATATCCCAATGCATCAAGTCCCACGTTCCTTTACGAATGAGCTTGTATGTTTCGAGCCCAATATGTCGAACTGTAACTGAGGGATGGGGGATCTCCGATAGCGGGAGGTGACGGTGGCGAAAATGGTGCAGTACCTTTCCACCCGACACTGCTGTTTAGTCTCGAAATTCCAGCTTTTCATATGTAATCAGTACTCCAAAGTCTTGGAAATGATTCAAGTCAGTCCCTTGTAAAAAGGAGTACCCAAATGGACGAAGAGGTTCTCCAGATGAATCTTTGATCACTACGAGTGACTGTAGTCTGGCTCCACTATTGGTGGCATCAAGTGACCTCCAACTTGATCGAAATTCTACCCTCGACTGATCGAACTTGTGTCACCCAATGACCACACGTCTACTCTCGACTGACTGTGTGCCTTTGCTTCTAACTCTTAACTCTCTCTCTCTCTCTCTCTCTCTCTCTCTCTCTCTCTCTCTCTCTCTCTCTCTCTCTCTCTCTCTCTCTCTCTCGTTCACCCTCCTCCCCAACCCTCCGGCACCCGAACTCAAATCGTTTTCTAAACCAGCCACCGTTCCAGAACGAGCAAATCAGCGTCGTAAACCAACCAATGCTATAATTACCGAGCCAACTCACAGACAACTGCATTTTCCTGTGTGTCTGAGTATATCATCATGATCTATATCGAGTCAATCCTGTATGTATCATCCCCCCATCTATAGCAAGCCACTACTGTACATACAAGACAAAAAATAAAAAAAAAAAAATATCGTCGGTGTACCTTTCTCGACATTTCCTCTTTGTGTTTACCAGAATACGTGCAGTTGTGTGTGGGCCTTAAGACCAAGACTCAAAAAACATAAATTCCAGTAAGAAAATTGCGGCGACAGGAGACATTCCAGGAGGAGGAGCGTTCCAGGGAAGTCTGCCTCTCTAAGCCCACAGGGGAGGGAGGACCTCGCTATGTACCATCTAAATTCTTCATGAAGTAACACTGGTCGTACACGGATAACGGTACCACTCTAGACCGTGATGGCTGGCCGAACCTACTCACACTGCTTACGATCCTATCTCAATCTACATAGATTTCAGTACTGAGTTTACTATTACAGTCCTCCTGCTTAGAACCTCGTCATAGACCATCAGGTCTTTTGTTCTCTGTCCTTCCCATGTACTGTCCTCCACCAGAAAACCACGCCACAGAATCATCAGGTCCTATGTTAACTGGCTTTCCCGTGTACTGTCCTCCAACATATAACCTCTTCATAGACCATCAGGTCTTCTGTCATCTGTTCTTGCCTATACTCTCCTCCAGCAGATAACCTCGTCACAGACCATTAGGTCCTATGTTAACAGGCTTTCCAATGCACTGTCCTTCAGCAGATAACCTCGCAAAAGACCATGAGATCCTCTGTTAGTTGGCTTTCCCATGTATACTAAACAGTGGAGTAAGGGAGGTGAGAGAGTCTTAAAACACATTCTAGGTTCTAACTTCCTCTCGAAGTGGACAGGTCGTCTCCACAGGAAGGGTGGGACTGTGTGTACTCCACACTCCTATATAGCTCCTCCCAAGGCAATACTGGTGGTTCTGGGCGAGGTGTGGTGAGAGGGCGTTGTGCTGTGTCTAGGTGAGGACCATGGTATTACGTTACACAAGAAGAAGTCAAACATTTCAGTAACACACGATGAACTTATGAAGGCCATACGGATACAAAACACCAGCAGAAGCTTCTCTCGCCCAGCTCTCTACGAGTCAAAAACATAAAAAAAAAATATGAGTCATTCAAGCTCCACTGGCGGCCGTCAACAACAGTGTAGCTCGAACCCAAGTGGCAGGAGGTGGAAAAAGTAGTGGTTTGCGAATCTATACTGGCGCAACCAGAGAGAGAGAGAGAGAGAGAGAGAGAGAGAGAGGGAGAGAGAGAGAGAGAGAATATAGCATAATCCTCACTCAAAAAACGAAGGCGGCATCATCCTCCTACCCTTGCAGACCGCACCGTGTTCGCGATTCATTCCCCCCCTGTTGTTGTCGTATGCTGCTGGCCTTGGCAATCTTTTTTCTTCTTCTTCTTCTTCTTCACGTGATCATTTACATAGATTGCACAAGCATATGTAAACTCGTCCTGACCTAAACATCTGCTCCTCTGAGCAGCTCTGGAAGTGCTTGGCTGGTGGGCTCCTGGCCTCTGCACAGACGAGACGAGACTCATACACCTGATTCGTGTTTCTGCTTCACAAGACACTTGGTGTGTCGTACTGATGGTTGAGAACACTCGTTTGTGGGGCTATAAAGCTGGTCTTGCCAGCCGCCTCGTTTGCTTGCTTATCTGCCTGCCTGCTGGTTTGCTGGCTTAGCTGCCTGCCTGCTGGTTTGCTTGCTTATCTGCCTGCCTGCTGGTTTGCTTGCTTATCTGCCTGCCTGCTGGTTTGCTTGCTTATCTGCCTGCCTGCTGGTTTGCTGGCTTAGCTGCCTGCCTACTGGTTTGCTTGCTTATCTGCCTGCCTGCTGGTTTGCTTGCTTATCTGCCTGCCTGCTGGTTTGCTTACTTATCTGCCTGCCTGCTGGTTTGCTTGCTTACCTGCCTGCATGCTGGTTTGCTTGCTTATCTGCCTGCCTGCTGGTTTGCTTGCTTATCTGCCTGCCTGCTGGTTTGCTTGCTTACCTGCCTGCATGCTGGTTTGCTTGCTTATCAGCCTGCCTGCTGGTTTGCTTGCTTATCAGCCTGCCTGCTGGTTTGCTTGCTTATCAGCCTGCCTGCTGGTTTGCTTGCTTACCTGCCTGCCTGCTGGTTTGCTTGCTTACCTGCCTGCCTGCTGGGTTGCTTGCTTAGCTGCCTGCCTCTTGGTTTGCTTGCTTAGCTGCCTGCCTCTTGGTTTGCTTGCTTAGCTGCCTGCCTCTTGGTTTGCTTGCTTATCTGCCTGCCTCTTGGTTTGCTTGCTTAGCTGCCTGCCTCTTGGTTTGCTTGCTTAACTGCCTGCCTGCTGCTTTGCTTTATTCACGGAAGGTTTCCTTGTTTTAAAGCTGTATCTGCCATGGTTACTGATACTAGCTGACTGACGCCTAGCGCCCTGCTTGCTTATACGCTTTTTTTTTTTTTCCCCAGTGCTTTGCAGATCCCTCCGCCTGCCCGTCTGCCGATCTAACTGTCTGCCGACCTTCTCCCACCACCCACATCCCTTGCCTGTCTGTGTGTGTGTCAGCCCTCCAGCCAACCATCACCCGGCTACCTTACCAGCAGCGTATCTGCTAATAACCCTGTCAATCCGCCTAGCTCCTCCGACACACACACACACACACCTGCCCGCTCTCTCTCTCTCTCTCTCTCTCTCTCTCTCTCTCTCTCTCTCTCTCTCTCTCCAGCCTGCGCGCCACATCCTCGTACACCCCAGACCTTCATGTGTCACTCCCATGCGTACATCCCTCCCTTCACCACCGCAATCATCATCACCAGCACCAAACCTTCCATAGCCACTTGCATGATACACCGATGAACGAGAGGGGAGGAGAAAGACCCATTTCTGAACCTGTGTAGACCAGTGTTGCTGAAGACCTCCTGAACGAGCCATGCACGTGTAGAACGAGAGATGTACGTGATGAACGAGCGATACACGTGTAGAACGAGCGATGTACGTGATGAACGAGCGATGCACGTGATGAACGAGCGATGCACGTGTAGAACGAGCGATTCACGTGATGAACGAGCGATGCACGTGATGAACGAGCGATGCACGTGCACACTTGGCTCCAGCGTTAACCTCGGACGACATGAACGTCACATGATATCAGGCGTGGCAGTCGGCCCACACCCAACCCAAGTGTTCATCGTCCCCTCGGTACTGGTCGACAAATGAGCACGTAACTGTCAATCACAAACAGTAATTACACACACACACACACTCACACACACACACACGACAATAGCTCACAATCAGATGCATCTCCAGGTGCGAACAGAGAGGTGGGTTCCTTGTGACTTGGGTGGGTGACGTGACGTACCTTAGTTAAACCTGTACTACTGAATACAGAACACAAGAGGTTGTCAAACATAGATGAAAGAGTTAGTTGAACACAGACAAAGAGGGTGACGAATACAGAGAAAAAAAGCTACTATCGAACATAGATAAAGAGGAGGTCCGTACATAGATAAAGACATGTTGAATACAGATAAAGAAGCTACAGAACCTAATTATGGGTTGTCTTGTAGAGAGAGAAAGAGAAGAGGCAAAGGTGGCGGATGGGCCTTACAGACCTCCAGCAACACCCACCGTGCTGCAGCCGAGCGAGAGACAAGACACCAGTTGCCTCTCTGCCTGAGGGAGTGCGATGCGACCTCCTCCGCACTCCACCAACTGACCCCTTGCCCGTCCTCAGGCCTACTGCCGCAAGAGGAGGTGGTTCAGGAAGCTGGCAGCAGCAGGAGATAGTGGATGACAAGAGCAAGAAGTGGCTCGCGGTCGCCAGGTCTTCTGAAGGAGTTACATTTCTGCAACATCTCCACCAGTAAGGTCTTTACGGCTGCACTGCAGCTCCTCCACAGCTCTGAGGCATTACTTCAGGGAGGAAGAACACTTCAGCACGTCTACCATTCCAGGGAGCTACGTGACTCCAGCAGTCACTTCATGACACTTAAAACAAACTTCTTCCGTGGCTCCTCTTGCGTCAGTCTGCCTCCCTCTTCACTCCCCCTGTGTCCCTAAATGGAATCGTTGATTTTCTCCAAGAATAAAACATGGCTATTCCATCCCCATATAATCCTATATGATCGCTTTCCCATGATCACCTCATATATCTCCCTAAATCCTAACCTTCACTTGTTTTTGAGCCACCAAGTGAGCGACACAGGTACTTCACTACTAACTTCTCACGACTGGATTCCCCTCCAACTGCACGTTCCTGGTTCTTGCTCTCCGTGGGTTCAGTGTTCACACGACCTCTCTCGGTCTTCGAGGATGCCACTCGCTACATCTTATGATCATCCCATATTCCTCAGTTTCTTGGGCAAGACGGTACTGCAACCCTTTTGGGTCGACGGTACAACCCTTAGGGACGATGACTTGGCTTTTGACCTGACCTTAATCAAGGGTCAGATTAAAGGTCGAGATGTCATACTCAAAGGTCGCACCTTCGCCGTGCTCAAGGGTCGTACCATACTACTCAAGGGTCGCACCGTTGTGCTGAAAGGTCGTACTGTCGTTCACCAAGGGTCGTATCGTCGTTCTCAAAGGTCATATCATCATGTTCAATGGTTCGTACCGTCGTACTGAATGGGTCGTGCCGTCGTGCTCAAGGGGTTGTGCCCTTGTGTTCAAGGGGTAGTATCATTGTGCTCAAAGGGTCTTACTGTCGTGCTCAAGGGGCCGTGCCGTCGTGCTCAAGGGGTCGTACCGTCGTGCTCAAGGGGCCGTGCCGTCGTGCTCAAGGGGTCGTACCGTCGTGCTCAAGGGGTATCGCGGCCAACAGCTGGTGCAAAAACCTTGTGTTGCAGCGACAGATCTCCGCCCGCAAGGGGTGAGAGCCACCTGTACTGCTCAACTCCTCTCAACACAAGGGAAAATTGGTGTCACCTTCCACAGGCGGGCAGGGCATGAGTCACCCCGCCCCTGGCTCTCTGGGCTCCTGGTGGTGATACCTGGGAGCACATGGGAGAGTCAGCCGCCAAGAACACCTGATGGGTCTACGACGACGGTTATCTGCTGGAGGACAGCACATGGGAAGGACAGATGATAGAAACCTGATGGTCTATTTCGAGGTTATCTGCTGGAGGACAGAAGATGAGAGGGACAGATAACAAAAGACTGATGATCTATGACGAGGTTATCTGCTGGAGGACAGTACATGGGAAGGAAAGATAACGGATCTGTTGGTCTACAACGAGTTTCACTGCTGGAGGACGATACGTAGGAAGGACTATGGTCTGTCGACGAGATATCATAAATCTATTCAAATCTACAACAAGGGGACGCTCAGGCGGGGAAGTCCGTGGCTGGAGGAGGATAAAGACGAGGAACACAAGCCTAGAGAGAGACGAATGCTAACAACAACGGTAGAAACAAGTGATGCAAACACACACCACAAACATAACCATCATGTAGGTATGGAAGGTGGTAAGACGCAGACAATCAAGAATAGGGATGATAAACCTATGCACAGATTACCCCTACATGGTTGTGGATGCTCGAAGGACATTGGACCCCAGGTCGTGTCTTGATTTAAACATCACATCCACCAAAAGGCCTCCAGCTACCCACGGTGACAGGATCATTAAGATGGCACAGTCACCGATCATGACATCATCCGAGAACACTCTCTGGGGAAAAACCTGTAGACAAAGGTGATGTTTGGCCACCGGACGCACCACGAGTCTGAATAGACCATTGCAATCCCATTTTCTTTGAAAGATGAATCAATCGGGTTGGGTGTCAGCTGGCGGGGGCCCCCCAATGGCATTCGTATGTTGTACCGCTGAGCGCCGTTCCAAGATGGCTCGTGGGGAGGATAAAGGATGAAAGCGATGAAATGTAGGGCAACGTGCTTATCTTAAGCTTGTGTATGATTAGTTAAGTAATGACTATCATGGCCTCCCAGCTCTGTAATCTCTGTAATTCCCCAACTGTGTACGTTCAGCAGTACGGATAACTACATCCAATAAACCGTCATTCATTTTATCTATTTATGAATTAAGTGACTTATTCAATTATTCATCTCTCTAAGGAAATACAATCTTCTGAGTTCATCTTTATTACAACTGTGTTGATAACTTGTACCCACTGTACGTTCTATACTGGCCTCCACCTACCCCCTGCTATTGTACCCACTGTACGTTCTATACTGGCCTCCACCTACCCCCTGCTATTGTACCCACTGTACGCTCTATACTGGCCTCCACCTACCTCATGCTATTGTACCCACTGTACGTTCTATACTGGCCTCCACCTACCCCCTGCTATTGTACCCACTGTACGTTCTATACTGGCCTCCACCTACCCCCTGCTATTGTACCCACTGTACGTTCTATACTGGCCTCCACCTACCCCCTGCTATTGTACCCACTGTACGTTCTATACTGGCCTCCACCTACCCCCTGCTATTGTACCCACTGTACGTTCTATACTGGCCTCCACCTACCCCCTGCTATTGTACCCACTGTACGTTCTATACTGGCCTCCACCTACCCCCTGCTATTGTACCCACTGTACGTTCTATACTGGCCTCCACCTACCCCCTGCTATTGTACCCACTGTACGTTCTATACTGGCCTCCACCTACCCCCTGCTATTGTACCCACTGTACGTTCTATACTGGCCTCCACCTACCCCCTGCTATTGTACCCACTGTACGTTCTATACTGGCCTCCACCTACCTCATGCTATTGTACCCACTGTACATTCTATACTGGCCTCCACCTACCCCCTGCTATTGTACCCACTGTACGTTCTATACTGGCCTCCACCTACCTCATGCTATTGTACCCACTGTACGTTCTATACTGGCCTCCACCTACCTCATGCTATTGTACCCACTGTACATTCTATACTGGCCTCCACCTACCCCCTGCTATTGTACCCACTGTACGTTCTATACTGGCCTCCACCTACCTCATGCTATTGTACCCACTGTACGTTCTATACTGGCCTCCACCTATCCCCTGCTATTGTACCCACTGTACGTTCTATACTGTCCTCCACCTACCCCCTGCTATTGTACCCACTGTACGTTCTATACTGGCCTCCACCTACCTCATGCTATTGTACCCACTGTACGTTCTATACTGGCCTCCACCTACCCCCTGCTATTGTACCCACTGTACGCTCGATACTGGCCTCCACCTACCCCCTGCTATTGTACCCACTGTACGTTCTATACTGGCCTCCACCTACCCCCTGCTATTGTACCCACTGTACGTTCTATACTGGCCTCCACCTACCCCCTGCTATTGTACCCACTGTACGTTCTATACTGGCCTCCACCTACCTCATGCTATTGTACCCACTGTACGTTCTATACTGGCCTCCACCTACCCCCTGCTATTGTACCCACTGTACGTTCTATACTGGCCTCCACCTACCCCCTGCTATTGTACCCACTGTACGTTCTATACTGGCCTCCACCTACCTCATGCTATTGTACCCACTGTACACTCTATACTGGCCTCTACTTAACCCCTGCAAACGTACCCTCCATGCACACTATCACAGACACACTTCGTTAGTTTGCACTTAAACAAATAAGCCTTCTTAACCCATTCTCCGATAAGATAAAAGTATATATATATATATATATATATATATATATATATATATATATATATATATATATATATATATATATATATATATATACGAAGATTATTTTTCGTACTTTTAGTGGAACAAAGAAAGGTAAAGTTTTAAGAGAAAAATGTTCACACACATCTTTATGAGCCAATGTGAAAGCTTACACATCCCACGCGACGGTCATTGTGACATTTCTCATTCTGCAACACGAATGTATAAGTGAATAATACATTACAAAAACCCTCATAAAACACTTCATCTATTCAGCAGCACGCCTTGTGAGCGAAAGATACGTACGTACATACAGCCTCGATCCGTTTTCTGAAGGAACCACAACAGAGACAGCCTACGTTCGTTTTTTGTTTTTGTTCTCTCTGTAAAGGCGTTCAAGAGAGAGACGACCTCAATCCGTTTTCTCTATGCACTGGGAAAAGAGAGAGAGAGAGAGAGAGAGAGAGAGAGAGAGAGAGAGAGAGAGAGAGAGAGAGAGAGAGAGAGACGGGTTCTCGTTAGTACGCAGGACGAGCGCATAGCGTCCTCCACCTATGTTGCTCCTCGCTGAAGTACTAAGAGAGAGAGAGAGAGAGAGAGAGAGAGAGAGAGAGAGAGAGAGAGAGAGAGAGAGAGAGAGAGATGAGTTCTGACCAGCACGCACTCAATTCGCAAAGTCAGGAATGAGGAGTTCTTTTGAGTGAAGGAAGCCACATCAATCACGTAACTGAATGAATAACTCTCCGGCCGGGAGTGAATAATGAATAATGGATTATGTAAACCGTGAAAAAGGAAAAAAAGGACGAATCTTCCATCTCTCTCTCTCTCTCTCTCTCTCTCTCTCTCTCTCTCTCTCTCTCTCTCTCTCTCTCTCTCTCTCAGTCCTTCAGCGAGGAGCAGCACAGGTGGAGGACGCTACGCGCTCCGTCCTGCGTACGAACGAGAACCCGCCTCTCTCTCTCTCTCTCTCTCTCTCTCTCTCTCTCTCTCTCTCTCTCTCTCTCTCTCTCTCTCTGCACAACGCCTCCTCCGCCACCACCACTCAACACAGCCAAAGTTCCCACGGGCTGGTGTGATGGTAAGAGTGTTGTCAAAGCGTGACCCCTAATCACCTCATTATCATCCCCCCCCCACCTCTGATGACCTCTAGATTACGAAACAAAACACCGCCGCCCCCGCCACCCAACCACCCGAGGTCATGACCCTTCTATTGCCCCTTATAAAGGGGAGGCGACGGTAGAAAACGAGGAACATGATGAGAGTTGGGGGGAAAAACGGAAAAATTAGCTAAAAAAAAAATAATCCGCTTTTTTTATCAAATTTACCTAAATACAACAGACGTTATAAATTACAATTGTCATTAATTCATTCATTTTTTTTTTTTTTTTCATACTATTCGCCGTTTCCCGCGATAGCGAGGTAGCGTTAAGAACAGAGGATTGGGCCTTTTTTGGAATATCCTCACCTGGCCCCCTCTGTTCCTTCTTTTGGAAAATTAAAAAAAAAAAAAAGAGAGGGGAGGATTTCCAGCCCCCCGCTCCCTCCCCTTTTAGTCGCCTTCTACGACACGCAGGGAATACGTGGGAAGTATTCTTAATCCCCTATCCCCAGGGATAATTCATTCATATATATATATATATATATATATATATATATATATATATATATATATATATATATATATATATATATATATATGCAGGTAAAACCACAGGGAAACATAACATACATAGCGTCAAGCGCTTTCGCATAATTACAACGCCAGTGCCTTGTCGACTGTAATTACACGAAAGCTCATGACACTTTGTACCTTCCACTTCCTTGTGGTTGGACCTGCATCTTGTGCACGCTTGCTCCTGGTCTATATAATAGATCTTGTTGGAGAATGATACACCTTCGTAAGTACCGTGAGACACACAATAACCAGCCAGTTATGCACATTCATGTCACACTCACACTTACCTCCCAACCCTCCGCCCAACACGTCCCTCACCACTTCCACTCAACTTTATCTTATAACCTTCCCCTTCTCCAGCTATAGCCTTCCCCTTCCCCAGCTATAAACAACCCCCTCCCCAGCTATAACCAGCCCCCTCCCCAGCTACAGCCTTCCCCTTCCCCAGCTATAAACAACCCCCTCCCCAGCTATAACCAGCCCCCTCCCCAGCTACAGCCTTCCCCTTCCTCAGCTATAACCAACCCCCTCCCCAGCTATAACCAACCCCCTCCCCAGCTATAGCCTTCCCCTTCCTCAGCTATAACCAACCCCCTCCCCAGCTATAACCAACCCCTCCCCAGCTATAGCCTCCCCCCTCCCCAGCTATAACCTCTCCCTTTCCAGGCATAACCCACCTCTCCCCAACTATGATCTTCCCCTCCCCAGCTATAACCTTCCCCTACCATCTATTGCCCTCCCCTTCCCATTTATTCTTCCCCTCCCCAGCTGTACCATCTCTCTCCCTAGCTATAACCTCCCCTCCCCAGCTATAATCTCCCCTCTCCAGCAATAACCTCCCTCCCTCCCCAGCTATAGACTCCCTTTCCCCTTTAACTTCGAGCGCGTCAAGGCTACACCTACATCCCCCCCCCCCACCCCACCCCATCTCCCCATACCCCTTCCCTATGTTGCGTGCGAATCACAGATCAGACAAGCATGGAGCCTGCGTAATCACCCATGCGTTGAGCAATTCCCTAGTTGTAATGACCTATTTGCGCGGTACGGCGAGGGAGTCCTACACTCGTGCCCCCCCTCCATCTCCACAACTATCCCTTACTGTCATATAACTCATCAAAACCTTCTTCTTTATGCTGTCTACGTTCCATTCACTCAGTGGACTTACTTCGTCCACCACTCCTGTATTATCGCATCACCTTCCTTACACCGTGTGTCTAACGAATTTCTTGTTTATTTCCAAGTTATGATCTCTGGTTGTTATATCTTTGCATCCTTCGAAGAACCGTTCCCAACATTCGTCATCCATCTCGTGTAAAAAAGAAAAAAAAAAAGTGGTGCCAAATCACTTCTAACTCTTCGTTTTCCCATGGGCGACAAAGTCGTGGTCTCCTAACCTCCTCACTGTAACTCGGCAATTGTTAATTCTGGCGCTGTGTGTGTGTGTGTTGCCCTCCTCTGGACCTTCTCGATTAACTCTTTGTGCTTCATCTAAGTGCGGTGACCAAACCTGAGGAGCATATTCTAGTTTGGGCCTTATGCTGGATGGTTGTGTGTGTGTGTGTGTGTGTGTGTGTGTGTGTGTGTGTGTGTGTGTGTGTGTGTGTGTGTGCGTGTGTGTGTGTGTGCGTCCGTCCTTGTGTGTGTGTGGTAAGAGCATTAGTATGACTCCTCTCTCTCTCTCTCTCTCTCTCTCTCTCTCTCTCTCTCTCTCTCTCTCTCTCTCTCTCTCAATGACCCTTACCCTTCCCTCTCTTCAACCCTCAATATATATATATATATATATATATATATATATATATATATATATATATATATATATATATATATATATATATATATATATATTTATCCCTGGGATAGGGGAGAAAGAATACTTCCCACGTATTCCCTGCGTGTCGTAGAAGGCGACTAAAAGGGAAGGGAGCGGGAGGTATATATATATATATATATATATATATATATATATATATATATATATATATAGACTGCAACATGAGAAAACGAAAATATCTGGTAAAATGACACACGATCATATCCTCGTGACAGTTAATGGGGCCGGCTGCTCAAGCGAGACGCATAACAAAAGAAACAAAGAAAACAAATATCTCTTATTTATTCTTTCCGTCACACAACACCGTAAGTGAATAGTACTGGCTTGTTCCATTTACTCCACGGCAGTTCTGGCTTCTTCCATCCACTCCACAGTAGTTCTGGCTCGTTTCCATTCACTCCACAGTAGTTCTGACTTTTTCGATTCACTCCATAGTAGTTCTAGCTTGTTCCATTCACTCCACAATAGTTCTGGCTTGTTCCAATGACTCCACAGTAGTTCTGGCTTCTTCCATTCATTCCACAATAGTTCTGGCTTGTTCCATTGACTCAACAGTAGTTCTAGCTCGTTCCATTCACTCCACAGTAGTTCTGGCTTGTTCCATTGACTCCACAGTAGTTCTACCTTTTTCATTCACTCCACAGTAGTTCTGGCTTGTTCCATTCACTCCACAGTAGTTCTAGCTTGTTCCATCCACTCCACAGTAGTTCTGGCTTGTTCCATTCACTCCACAGTAGTTCTAGCTTGTTCCATCCACTCCACAGTAGTTCTGGCTTGTTCCATTCACTCTACAATAGTTCTGGCTTCTTCCATCCCCTCCACAGTAGTCCTGGCTTGTTCCATTCACTCCACAGTAGTTCTGGCTTCTTCGATTCACTCCACAGTAGTTCTGGCTTGTTCCATTCACTCCACAGTAGTTCTGGCTTGTACCACCATCCATCATACATACTTGCCTCCACACCACAACCCGCGCTGATGGGCCTTGGTCTACAGCTTTTCACAAGGGAGAGAAGGAGTCACCCTGTGAGAGGCTAGACGTGCCCTTGGGAGAGACGAATGGGAGAGTAGGGGAGTGAACTGGTGGTGGAATACTGAACGAGCTAGCTTGCCATCGGAGAGAGAGAGAGAGAGAGAGAGAGAGAGAGAGAGAGAGAGAGAGAGAGAGAGAGAGAGAGAGAGAAATTTTGTTAACAAACAGTTCCTTCTGAGTCTTGCGACCAAAGAGAGGAGGAGGAGAAGAAGAAGAAGAAGAAGAAGAAGAAGAAGAAGAAGAAGAGGTCTCAGTTATTTCCTTACAGTTTATTACCTGAATATTAATCAGTTCATCCTACAGGTCTTGATGATGAAACCAGAGAGACGAAGCAATTAAAGCCTTCGAGGATTCCTGCAGCAAACACACCTCAATAGGGTTTAACAGGTCCTGCTATATATATATATATATATATATATATATATATATATATATATATATATATATATATATATATATATATATATATATTGGAAAGGATCTCAATGGAGCGCGTGATGAAGTATATTCCTATGATTCCATGGGGAAATGAAACACGATAAGTTCCCAAGTGCACTTTCGTGTAATAATCACATCATCAGGGGAGATACAAGAAAGAAATATAAGTCAGTTATGTGACTATTACACGAAAGCGCACCCGGGAACTTATCGTGTTTCATTTCCCCGTGGAATAATAGGAATATATATATATATATATATATATATATATATATATATATATATATATATATATATATATATATATATATATATATTATCCCTGGGGATAGGGGATTAAGAATACATCCCACGTATTCCCTGCGTGTCGTAGAAGGCGACTAAAAGGGGAGGGAGCGGGGGGCTGGAAATCCTTCCCTCTCTCTCTTTTTTTTTTTTTCCAAAAGAAGGAACAGAGGGGGCCAGGTGAGGATATTCCTAAAAAGGCCCAGTCCTCTGTTCTTAACGCTACCTCGCTATCGCGGGAAATGGCGAATAGTATGAAAAAAAAAAATATATAATTTGAAAGCGAAGATGCTTAACACAATCAGTTTGTGTGTTTTTCTTTCGCTGTATAGAACGTGACTGAGAGTTTTAATGAAACCATAAAAAAAGGGAACGTTAGTATGAAAAACGAAAGTTGCAACCACTGCGCACCACAAGGTATGATGTGATGGTCTTTGACGAGGTTATCTGCTGGAGGAGAGTACACGGGAACGACAGATAACAGAAGACCTGATGGTCTGTGACGAGGTTGTCTGCAGAAGGACAGTACATGGGAAGGACAGATAACGGAAGACCTGATGGTCTATGACAAGGTTATCTGCTGGAGGACAGTACATGGGAAGGACAGATAACAGAAGACCTGATGGTCTGTGACGAGGTTATCTGCTGGAGGATAGTACATGGGAAGGACAGATAACGGAAGACCTGATGGTCTGTGACGAGGTTATCTGCTAGAGGATAGTACATGGGAAGGATAGATAACAGAAGACCTGATGGTCTATGACGAGGTTATCTGCTAGAGGAGAGTACATGGGAAGGACAGAAAACAGAAGACCTGATGGTCTACGACGAGGTTGTCTGCTGGAGGATGAGTAGAGTTACTTATTGTAGGAAACTTTCTGATGATGACTGGTAATGACTTCCAGATACTTTAACTCAATATCATTCTGTCCTTGGTAAACAGTGGATTGCTGTGGTCACTCCTTGTGAGGCGCACTTACTGTGAATCACATCATACGCTGTGATGCGCAGCGATTGTTATCTGTCGTTCCCATGTACTGTCCTTGTGCAGACAACCTCGTCATAGACCATCAGGTCTTCTGTTATCTGTCCTTCCCATGTGCTGTCCTCCAGCAGATAACTTCGTCACAGACCATCAGGTCTTCTGTTATCTGTCCTTCCCATCTACTGTCCTCTAGCAGATAACTTCGTCATAGACCATCAGGTCTTCTGTTATCTGTCCTTCCCATGTACTGTCCTCCAGCAGATAACTTCGTCATAGACCATCAGGTCTTCTGTTATCTGTAATTCCCATGTACTATCCTCCAGCAGATAACTTCGTCATAGACCATCAGGTCTTCTGTTATCTGTCCTTCCCATGTACTGTCCTCCAGCAGATAACTTCGTCATAGACCATCAGGTCTTCTGTTATCTGTAATTCCCATGTACTATCCTCCAGCAGATAACTTCGTCATAGACCATCAGGTCTTCTGTTATCAGCAGATAACTTCGTCATAGACCATCAGGTCTTCTGTTATCTGTCGTTCCCATGTACTGTCCTTCTGCAGACAACCTCGTCACAGACCATCAGGTCTTCTGTTATCTATCCTTCCCATGTACAGTCCTCCAGCAGATAACTTCGTCATAGACCATCAGGTCTTCTGTTATCCGTCCTTCCCACGCATTCTCACATCCATGATTCTTTTTTACTAACATTCATAAAGAAGAAGAGAAAGAGTTCCCTTAAGTCAAGCCACTAGGTGAGGGGTATGGCTGACCTCCAGACGTGATCAGAATGTAAACAAGGGATCAGACTGTACTTGGCAAGGAGGAAAATTATCTCTCTTGCTTTAGTATCCTCTTCTTCAACTGCTTTTAAAGGGGAACGGCATTATTTTTTTTTCTTAATTAGCTTTAAGGCCAGATCACCTCGCTTGAACTTTGGGTCTGTGTGGTCTGTGTATCTATGTAGTAACTCTCTCTCTCTCTCTCTCTCTCTCTCTCTCTCTCTCTCTCTCTCTCTCTCTCTCTCTCTCTCTCTCTCAGTTCAAGGCACGTCCCGTAATGAATCATTGCAAAGAAAAGACTTAAATCTATCGGTTCTTTTCTTAAAGTTTGTGTGTGTGTGTGTGTGTGTGTGTGTGTGTGTGTGTGTGTGTAGACAAATCACAAAAGAACCCGTGATTCACAGATATGCTGGAAGCCGCAAGGAAAATGAAACACGAAGATTCGTGCGCTTTCGTGATAATTCACATCTTCTGAAATACAGAGATGTCCCAGATGTGAATATATATATATATATATATATATATATATATATATATATATATATATATATATATATATATATATATATATACATATATATGTGTTTCCCGGGATTTACTGATATCAGTTGTCGAGATCCACTACACCCAAACCAGTTAGAAAACCGGACTCCAGGTACACGCGTATGGAGGCTAACCTCCCGCCTCCCACGCACCAGCAGGGGAAGTCAGGCCAGCGTGGTAATGAGGGACTTCGATTGCTCCACCACGCAGGACGAGTTCGGTTCCCACCAGTACTGCGTTGCGGTTCCCATACACGCTGCCCTCGTCATCAGTAACAAGCCATCCATGTGATTATCCATAGAACTTATTAGGTATATATATACATTACAGGTTATAATTACCCAGTATACTGTTAGGCCATTTAAGCAATTAGGTATAAATCTTAAGACAAGCGGATCACAAGAACACACGAGCGGGACGTTGAAGACAAGCGGATCACAGCAAAACCCAGAGGCATGTTGAAGACAAATCCCTCACATGGTCCTCCTTCGTGATCTGCCACCACCAGGATATGAGATAACAGGTACTCAACATGCAGGTCCTTGCCAGAGTCAGGTACTTTTTGTTACAGTTAGGTGCACAAATTGGTCTGATAATTGGCATCTAGTTTTCGTAACCAGCTCATCCCACCCAGGTAATCGTCATCATATATCGACAGCCACACAGTCGTACTACCAGGTACCCACGACCAGATACGTAAAGCAAGATACTTACAAACAGGTACAACCAGATACTTAAAGCAACATACTTACAAACAGGCACAACCAGATACTTAAAGCAACATACATTTACCCCAAGTACAGTGCATCGTGGTACTTACAAGAAGCACTTATATATATATATATATATATATATATATATATATATATATATATATATATATATATATATATATATATATATATATCCCTACAACCAAGTACTTCACAACATGAATTCACAATCAGATACTTACGACAAAGATATGGAATGTCAGGCCACCACCACCACCATATCTCCTCACCTGTAAAGAAACACAAAATTAGCTTTCATTCAGCCACACTGTGGTGAGGGTGGTGCTACACCGTATGATGTTAGGTATGACTGTAATCTAAGAGACAGAGACGCAGAGAGACAGACTGTTGCTCTACCTGCTGGTTGTAGAATGTGATTATGACCGATTATGAAACAGGTTACTATTATAGTGCACGAGGGAAGGTGTGTTCTTTACAGAGCAGGTTGTCTCCTCCGCTCGATTTTAAATCTATCCTTTTTTCTTATTCATGAATCTGATATAGTTTAAATGCTTTCTGAAGGCAACAGGACACCGCACGCAATCATAGTAGCAAATATGAATATCTCGTATCTACCGGGGACCAGATTTTGCTTAGAGTTTATGTGTTCTCCCGAAGTACCTGTTTGTACTACAGCTGTCGGAAGGTGAACAGCTCTGTTACTGTTTGCTTCCACCAGAAGCTTCTCTCTCCGCCACCCTGTCCCCTCCTCTGAGCGCCTTCACTCCACTGGTCCTGTGTTTTAGACCACATCTTCGAGGTCTCCTTCTTCAGTGTCGCCCGATCTGAAGGGATGCTGGTTTCCTGGCGGTTGGGACATCGTCCTCACGTATACGACTGGTGTATATCAGTCATGCTTTACCTTCAGGCAGGTGATGTGAAGAGTCACCCAGTCCTGGTCCTGGCATGACTGAGACCTGGTCCTGGCACGAATGAGACCTGGTCCTAGTATTTACAAGTTCTAATATCGGAAATAACGGCTGAGGGTGTTGACACCGATGGCTGGTGGTCAAGGTGGTAGTCGGCTGCTGGCACTGATGGCTGTTTATAGTGCCACTGTGGCTGCTAGTGCTGGCAACGATGGCCGCTGGCGGCAGCACTAGTGGCACTAGTGACTACTGGTGATAGCAGTGGGTTCAGCTGTTGCTGGCACTGACAGATCTCGGTGCCGACACTTGCATATCATAGTGGTGACAACGACGGCACTCAAAGATCTTGATGGTGACTGATGTTGGTGACAGTGCTCGTGGTGAGGCCTGGGGTGCCACCTACGCAGATAACCAGACGTCTGGCCAGGTCTTATACAATCCTCTGACAACGTTCCAACCAGGTTTCTGGCATATATAAGTACGAGGCCGCCAGGTAGATAACCATCTTGCCAGGAAGCTACCTGACAGTCTGACTGGTCCGAACCAGTAAACCAAACCACCTGTGGGTCATTTTGGCAGTGTTTCATTACCATACAATTGGTTTCTACCCATCTGGCTTCAACCGCCCTCACCGAACCTACCACATTCTTCGTCTACCATCCTCGTACCATACATTTCAAGGAGACACATCCTGCTCATGATGAGAGAGACACCTCGGGTGCCTGAACCCTCCAAACGCCAGACTCGACTACTGCTGGACTCGACTCGAACCTCGGCCTCCAACTGACCTCCGGCTTCTGTATGAGTCCCAGCCTCCAGGGATAAACCCTCCGTCCTCCAGGTAAAACCAGCCTCCATGTGATCTCCAAGCACCCACTTGAGCAAAGATCTCCATGGGGTAAGCTCTATCGGTATACAGTGAACACCCTAGCCATTTACGACAGCCCTAAGGATAGCCCTTAGCCTAAGGGTTGGGTCGCATAGGGCCCTCTACCAAAGCCTTGGTTCCTCCACTAGACGTCATATCCCGCGACTCCAGGTGGACACGGGAATCTAGGTGAGCCGGGTGGCGGGCCGTACCACCCACGTGAGGTGGCCAAGACCCAAGGTGATGTTCCTGACCCTCTCCCGCCCGGTGAAACTACCAGGCTTTCCCTCTCACAGTGTGTGTGTGTGTGTGTGTGTGTGTGTGTGTGTGTGTGTGTGTGTGTGTGTGTCGCTATGTAATCTTCCTCTCTGCCTCTCCTGCACCATTAGTCGAGCTTCACTCATGGCTGCCTCACCTCAGTTGTACATTACCTCACAACCCTGCCGTACCTCACACCTGTCTTTGTCCATGACGGCACTGTCCTACGACAAGGACAAGACAAGAGGTACACAGACCCCCCAACAAGGACAAGTCAAGAGGAAACAGACCTACGACAAGGACAAGACAAGAGAACACGGCCAAACGACAAGGACAACACAAGAGAGCACGTACTCACGACAAGGACACACAGGAGAACACGTACTCACGACAAGGACAACGCAAGAGAACACGTACTCACGACAAGGATAACACAAGAGAACACGTACTCACGACAAGGACAACACAAGAGAACACGTACTCACGACAAGGATAACACAAGAGAACACGTACTCACGACAAGGATAACACAAGAGAACACGTACTCACGACAAGGACAACACAAGAGAACACGTACTCACGACAAGGACAACACAAGAGAACACGTACTCACGACAAGGACAACACAGGAGGACAAAGACCCACGACAAGGACAAGACAAGAAGACATGGACTCGCGACAAGGACAACACATGAGGACACTACTCCAGACACCGACCTCCTCCAACATCCTGTCCCTCCATTGTGTCCAAGAACTTAATAGCCTAAGACCTTCCATGCTGTTTCCTGCAAGATGGTCCATCTCGTCTCTGTCCTTCTCGTAACTGGCTGGTAATGACCCACTTAGGGTCGTGTTAATTACTCATAAGTGCTATGTCGTCTCCCCCCCTCATTGTTGCTAGTCAATTGGTGAATTAATGACATGCTATTACTGGCGGTGCTTTTTATCTCTTGATCACGACGGTACGACCCTTAAGAAGGGCGGTACCGACCCTTGGTTGCGATGATACGATCCTAGACTACGACGGTACGATCTTTGAGTGCGATGGTACGACCGTTGAGCACGAGGGTACGATCGTTGAGCACGACGGCATTGTCGTTAAGCACGTCGGAACTGTCGTTAAGCACGACGGCATGATCGATGAGCACTTAGGGGTCGTCCCTTGATCACGACGGGCACGACCCTTGGATGTGATGGCCCGACCGTTTTAGACCTGATCCCTTAAAGGGCCAGGTCAATGGCCAGGCCGTCATATCTAAGGGACGGGCACGACCCTTGGATGTGATGGCCCGACCGTTTCAGACCTGATCCCTTAAAGGGCCAGGTCAAAGGCCAGGCCGTCATATCTAAGGGTCGTACTGTCGTGTTCATTGGTTATAACGGCGTGCCAGTGGGGTTAATTCATGCACCTTCTTTCATAGAAAATAATCACCGAACGATTCCTATCATTTCTCTCATCCTGCAGGCAGATAGGAGTATACGCCAGCCTAGCACACCTTCCAGTCTTGACTTATCGTACAAGTAACAGGGGAAAACCTATGTGAAGTACCTCACAAAAGGACCCATATATTTGACTTCATTTCGTCCTCCACTTTGATACCAAACCAGATTAGCTGCGACTGTCGCTATCATATTCCAAGCTGCGACATTTCACTTACGGACTCGTAAATCTCCCCCCCATCCCCCAATCCCTTCCCCCACTGTATAAATGAGTCTGTATTTACTTCTTCAAAGTCGCTTAATCTCCGAAGCCACTGTACTCCTCAAGTTCTTCGTCTGAGTTCTTAAGTCTCCAAGTCATCCATTCTCCCATCCTAATCGTCCTTATCATTCTCTCCTCCCCAGTTAAACAAACACTTCCCTTACCTTCATCCCATTTAATACCTTTCCCCCAAACCGCCCTAAGCCTCCTCCATCCCACTACGCGCGTTCCACGCTGTTCTTTCTCTTGAGGGACACACGGGTCCTGAATGCTCTTGGAGACCATATCGGTTGTTCCAGGATCTCAAAGAAGAATCCACAACTAAGTACCGAGAGCAGGCAGTGAGACTGGGATCCTGAAAGCAAACCTTGAGAGGTCCAGACCAAATCGACCAAGATCTGGAATCGTTTACTGTGGCAAGACACGAAGACCACTCCTCAAGATCCTAATATTTAGGCTGTGAGATTCGAGAGTGAGATGTGACCTTGTAGCACATGACGCTCTGGTCAGAAAGTGAGATCTGGTCCGCACGCCGTAATCTCAGGCCAGAAACTTAGAGCCAGACCTTATAACCAGATAGAGAGACCACAGAGTAAGACCAAACAGTGAGATCAGAACCTTAGGACCACACTATAAGTCAGGAACTGAGACCAGACCCTGAAGACCAGAGACTAGGATCAGGTCCTGTGAACGTACCCTGAGGCCAGTCACTTAGACCAGAATCGGAGGTCAGACACGGAGGCTAGACCAAGGGACCAGACTCGAAGGCCAGACCAGGAGACCAGACACGGAGGCTAGACCACGGGACCAGATACCGAGGCTAGACCCTAAAAACCACCCCATGACACCAGACCCTAAGACCAAACCCTGATGGCAGACCACGAGACAAGACACAAGAGGCCAAACCAGCATTTGCGATCGGACCAAGGAAGAAAACTGCCACGAGACGAGACATTCGAGACCATCAGAGAGAGAGAGAGAGAGAGAGAGAGAGAGAGAGAGAGAGAGAGAGAGAGAGAGAGAGAGAGAGAGAGAGAGAGAGAGATGGGGGAGGGAGGAGGTCTGAGCCCAGCCAGCTCGAGTTTGCGAAGCCCCTTATTCACACCGCACTGACCACTTCCTCACACTGACACCTTCGTCTTCGAGGTTCTCCTTTCTCGCCCTGACTTATGGGCTATCCTCCCACACTCTTAAAAAGGTGAGGTCAACAAGAGACTGCACCCTATCCATCAGACGTCGAGTACATCATTCGTCAACTGACAGCCACACGAGCCGTGACGGCGCCTGAAGAAGCGACCGCGGGAGACAAGGGAGCAAGCAACAACACCCTGCACAGAACAAGACTCGATTGACGGTGACAACACAAGGGATGGATGATGCGAGGAGCTGCATCGTCCCTCCCCGTTTTACAGTTTAGAGAAAGTTACTCATAAAGTAAAAATTGTCATGATGTTAGCCAACCAACCAATCGCCCTCCCCCCCTCCTTAAACCTCGCCTCCTCAACCCCATCTGACCTTCTTCCCTCTCCCCTCCCCTCCTCCCTCCAAGGCCTCTCCCTAGATCGGCTTCCTAGTCCAGGAATTACCATAACTAGTTCAGGCCCCCCGCCTCTATCTCCCCCACTCTCCCCCCAATCCCTCACCCTTTCCCTCCTACTCACCCCTAACCCCCCTCCTTCCACCTTCATACCTCGCCAGAACCAGCACACACAGGTGCCCAGCCTGGCCCTGCCCGGCCCAACTGCTGTGACTGGCTCATAACCTGTCCCATTCCGACTCTTGTGTGCGATGATAAATGATCATAAAAAAAAAACAATAAGCCTTGCCAGCGCTTCCTGCAACGTCCCTGACCCCTTTAACCTTTCTTGAACGCGACAATAATATATCGAACGCGTTCCAAAACTAACTGGAAATATAATAGATATGTTGAGTTTTCAATAACCACATAATCAGATGCTGAGATTATGCCAATAGTATCACTTAAGAAATATGATGAAATTACAAAAAAAAAAAAAAAATGACCTGACCTAGATGAACATACGGTTCTCAAGTTCAAGGTCAAATCTCAAAAGGAAAAAGAGAATGGCTTGATTACTGGAGGCAAATGTGTCAAAAGATCAAGACAATGACGTTTCCTCTTCAACATCACGAAGCTTTATGAAATACTGACAGAAGAAAGAAAATGGATGATAACTACGATAGTGCGACGTCATCTTTTCAGCAACAGCCACCACGAAGCTTTTTCAAATAAAACATGAAGAAAGAAAATGGGGGATGATAAGATACTACGACGTTATTTCACTAACAGCCACGAAGAAAGAAAACGGGGATAACTAAGAAAGTGGCTCATTTCCATAACGTTGGTGAGGCTTCCTCACCAACGGTTTAATAATGGATAGTAATGGGTTAAATAATAATAATAATAATAACAATAATAATAATAATAATAATAATAATAATAATGATAATAATAATAGATAATATAAATGAGTAAATAATAATAATAATAATAATAATAATAATAATAATATAATAATAATAATAATAATAATAATATTGATAGTAATAATAATAATAATAATAATAATAATAATAATAATACAGATGAATAAATAATAATAATAATAATAATAATAATAATAATAATAATAATAATGATAATAATAATAATGTCTCGCGGGACTCCAAGTTCTGCAGTGTCTGTTGCTGTTCTAAGCTACGCAACAGGTTTCCTGTGTGCAGTGTACGGTACAAACTGGACGGTACAATAACCTTGGAGCACAACGGTACGACCCTTGGGTACGATGGCTTGACCTCTGACCACGACCAGGTCAAAGGCCGGGTAATCTACAGGACACACGCACTCCAACAACATGATCAAGTACACAGGAAATGTATAATATATATAATCATGAAATCAGACAACAGTTTTCGTTCATTTGATATAAGAAATCTATTTTTTTTTTCATGATGAAAAGGGGAGAAGGTGAGAAAAGAAATCTGTCAACAGGGGCGCGAATCTATTACAGAAACGCCATCACAAAAGGAACAGATTAATGTGAGCAGTGCATAATGATAGGGTAGTGACACATATGGTTCCTTGGTATATCAATCAATATCAGTTCTTACAATACTGAAAATAATAATAATAACTTATGTAAATGCCCTTAAATAAACATACAATAAAATCATACCTCCATACTGAGAAAATAATAAAGAAACCTTTAGAATAAAATGCAATTCAAGTGAAAAGCTTAACTTGATTACATAGCAATTAATTACATAAATAACAGGTTTTCATGTAAATGATATGGTGGTTCTTGTTTCTTTAATAGTGATGTGTTTAATGTAAACTTTATGATGTGTGACAGCGACCAGTCAACAAGTACTGGTAGTCAATCACACTCGTACTTGGTCAATTATTACATGGACATCATGTGGAGTATGTGTGGTCGAAGACATACATATTCCCGAAGCCTGAGCAATGTATTGGGGATTATTTGGTGGGTGGATGCAGTAGCTGGAAGGTGGCGGTCTTTATGACACTGGCTATAAGCCCAAACAACCAAGCAACTGACTCAAATTACCACAGGCCATAATGTCAGTTCAGTGGCAACAAGAGACTTATGGAATGAGAACAAAGGAAACCACACAGGCAGCAAGAAGGCTTATGAGACCGCGTTTTCCTGTACAGAGTATCAGCAAAGGCGATATCAAAGACAAGAGATTCTCAGAAATGATGATACATACAGCGTCCATGACACAAAAGACAGGAACATGGATGTGTTGCATGTCATCTGCGGAGAACAATGATGGAATGTTAACCCTTGGAGCTCGAAGGTACGACCCTCGAGCACGACGGTACGACCACTGAACAGGATGGTACGACCACTTGAGTATAATGGTCCAGCCTTTGACTCGACCCTTAAAGGTCAGGTCAAAAGACCAAGTCAATCACACCCAGGGGCATAGAACAAGGACAGTCACAGAGAGATAATTATCAAAACAGTTTATAATCTCACCGTTGCAGCAACAAAATTATTGGTTAGTCCAGGAAATACAATATAATTCAACAAAATTGTACATGGAAGGATACGAAAAAAATCTACTCTTAATTCAATAAACTGCGAAAAGAAATACTGATACGATAACTATATGAAAAATAAGTCAATATAAACATGGAAGTAAGGTAAGCTTTTCATCAAGGTTATACGAGGGGTTAAGCTAGGCTGCCATGTTTCTTCTTTAAACCTATCCTTTTCAGTGATCCTAAAATCAGATCAACGTTCCAATCTAAAGCGACGTCATTATCTATTTCACTCTTTTGTAATATAATGGAAACAGATGGCATACTATACACAAGCCCAGCAGTTGCGTGAGAGACTATCCAACATTCATAAATGTGTACAGCGAACGAGTATGGATGGCTAGTCACACCACCGCCTTGGCCCAGCACATACCTAGCAAGGGTGGGTGAGGTTGGGTTGAGGTCGGGCAGGTGTGGTGTAGCACTCAAGGAGAGACTTAGCAGGCCCGGGGCTTGCCCGCCCCTCCCTGAGTGTTAGGGTCAGGCAGGCAAACAATAACACAGCTGCCAACCGTCGCCCGCGCCGCCGCACGTAACTCCCGGCCTCATAACCTACCGCTAAACGGCTCAGCTTCCCCTGCTGGTGGTGCTACCGCCGGGTTCTCGGCGAGACTGACATACCATCTTCCGGATGGTTCCTGATTTGTCCAAGTGATGGTCGATTGTTTGGACCACTGACTGTGTCCTACGATTACTTTTGTTTTTCACGAACGACATTCCGCATTCAAAGTTCTTCTTTCACAAAGTACATTCTGTATGAAAGGTTTTACTGTTTTTTGATACTTAGAAAGCGTACATCTACGTCAGGTATTCGGTAAAACAAATATACTACTGAAAAACCGGAAACGTATATTGTAACAAAATGCATATTAGAAAAATATATAACTCATAGACAGTCCTAAAATTAATATCTACCTATCTATCTATCTATCTATCTATATATATATATATATATATATATATATATATATATATATATATATATATATATATATATAAGAAAGCTAGAGCTGTGTGCAAATGAAGCCGTTGTTCCTGACGCTACCTTGTGAAGCGGGAGAAGCAATTATGAACCGTAACAAAAAATATGTAATAATCATCATATGTTTTCATTATTATTATTATTATCATTATTATTATTATTATAATTATCACGCAACCTACGACACCTATATAGGGCACATAAGGCTGCACTCCAAACAGGAACAGGGAAATGGACTCCTTTGCAGCGAGAAAGTCCTCGACGAGACTGTACTCCTATTGGTCTATTGACGAGGATACAGTCTCACCGAAAGTGTACCCGTCTGCAGGCGATATCCGGTGAATATATATATATATATATATATATATATATATATATATATATATATATATATATATATATATAGGCAGCCTAAATCAGATATACAGAGGCTAAAATTTTAGTCAGCATTCCAGACATTCCGACATCGGCAGCTCCTTGTCCCTGCCCTCACCACCTACGGCCAACCGGCCTCACCGCCTCACACAACATGCTCCCACCGTCTTCCCCCACCTCCCACACACCCCTGTTCCTTCCTCCCTCGATCTCCTTTCTGGGAACCTTCCAGTAAATCATGACCTGCCCGGCTCCCGACGGACGCCAGGGCCGCCCTAGCCACAACGAGTTTCTTCCTACCTGTGTTGTTGTGAGTCATACGAGGCGCGGTCACCCACCCTGTAGGTGCGGTGCTTGTGTTCCTCCCTCCCTCCCTCCTCCTCCTCCTCCTCCCTCACCCTAGTACACTTACCAACTCACGCCACACACACACACTCACGCACTCTTAACGGCCTCTGCCAACTGACACACACACACACACACACTCACGCTCTTTCCCTCGCACCTGTCGTGGTGCTTGTATTCTTACACGCTCTGGGTCTTGTTCCACCTGACACACTTAATTGCTTGTAATGGTTTTGGTCGACGAACTCTTAAAGGCCGACACACAGAGGTGCCTGTGCTTGTTAAATACACTCATTTCTCACACTGTTACTAGGGCCTGCACCAGCTGACATACTCACCTTAAAAGCACTCCTATGCTTGCATGAGTCGAGACACTCGCTCACCTCAAACACACACACACAGGTGTCAGCACCAATCAATACTCCCAGACGCAACTCACGTATGTTTACCTATGGACTCACTCACCTCATGAACTTCCAGGTCTGGTAACAATCGACGCTGTTTAACACACACACACACACACACACACACACACACACATGAGCGCACGTCAAAGCATTATAATTTCAAATAAAAAAAAATTCAACAACTTTGTCATGGAAAAATGTCCCAGAATAATTAAAATCGTTTGTCATTTCGAACTTCTCCTTATTCATTATTAATCACATGACTCCTTGAACTTGATCTCTGACCTTCTGATCCCACCAAGGCCCCAAATGGGTGTTTATAACAGTCACTCTTTATAGAGGGCGATCTAAAGTGATCAAAGTTATCCGCGACTGAGTTATGGCTAGGTAAACGGAGGCTTGGCACCCTCCCGCCCTAGGGCACTGCAGAGGATGGATTGATGGTGGTGACCCCGAAGGCAAGGTGGCGTGAGCTGAAGTTGATTCCAGAGGAAGGAGTAAAGAAGACGTTGGTCGTCTTTCTCCTCATGGTGAAGCCTCCAGACTCAGGCCGAGGCTCTAGTCGAAGTCAAGGCTTAAAAGAAAAGAAATGAGATGACCTTAAAAAGATCATTAGGAGACGGAAAAACACCTCCGGTAAAAGAGAGGGGGGGGAAAAATAATGCGTTTCTGTTCTTAGAAACACCATATGATTCACTGTCAGCAAAAGACATGGATATCAGTACGTACAGAGGAGAGAGATATATGGTACATGCTAGGAGGAGATGCCAAGACCAAATCCGGTGGTTTAGTTTTAATGAAAGATAATAATGGGGCCAGCTATCCTGACACTAAGGTTGTAAAATGGTTCCGGGAACATCACTTCAACGTTCGTTAAGTCATGAGGGCTGTACTTCCGTGGACGTCTGCTATCTACGACCTACTGACACGGAGGGTGTATAAGATGGTTCCGGCCATCACCTCAACACTCCTTCGTCAGGAGCGGAGTAGTACTTCCCTGACGGCTGCTGTCTACAACCTACTGACACAGAGAGTGTAAGATGCCCCCGGCCATCACTTTAACACTCCTAAGTCTGGACGGTGAACATACACAAATAAGCTATAAGAAAACTTGTATATAAGTATAAAACAAAGAAAATAAAATTCGTTTAAAGTCCCATGTGATCACGTCAGAACAGAAGTGTTCGTATGTTGTGCACCATTAAACACAGGTAATGAAAAAAAACACTCGTGTCCGAAGGCGTTCACCGGACCACGACTACGCACGTTCATCACAACAATCAATGCTGGGCGAGGCCTTCTCAATGACCTGTTGTGACTGGTTCATTTCATGCCTGGGAATCGGTTTGGTGTGCGTGTGGCATTGCATCCTGAGGCCAGACCTACTATCTCATCGCCCGGGACTGTGAGAGTGTAGCATTAAGGTGATACATTCTAGGACTGGTGCCCTTCGCCAGATTGAGTTTCTGTTCGTGGTTACACTTCGAAAGAGGAGTCACCTTCGCCGGGGCTGTGTCATCGTCGGTGGACAGAATGGAGCAGAGTCTCGTCGGGGATGATCTTGCTCGACAGGAGTCCTTTATTACCCTGCTCCTGCGTGGAGTGCAGCCTGGAAGCTGCAGGAGCCCCATAAAAAGTGGTTCTGGGGATGCTTAAGATTATATATATATATATATATATATATATATATATATATATATATATATATATATATATATATATATATATATACTCACCATTTCTCAGGTTAGCGAGTTAGCGCCAGGAACAAACAAAGAAAAGGCCTCATTCGCTCACATCCATTCTCAAGCTGCCATGTATGATGCACTGAAGGCACAACCCCTTTTCCACAACCACGTCCCTCAGACCTTTCCGTGGTTTCCCCCGGCTGCTTCATATGCCCTGGTTCAGTCCACCGACAGCTCATCAACGTGTGTGTGTGTGTGTGTGTGTGTGTGTGTGGAATCTACCGTGTCTGTCAGAGGATGCTGCTGCAGCAGCGTCCCCGGGAAGGGCTTGAGTTAAGCGTGCGCCACACTGTTGCCTGGGGCGGAGGGTCCTGACGAGGCAAAGGACCTGCCGCCGCTGCCGCCAGCATTACACCTGAGGCCGAGTCTTGGCCGACTCTCTGCTTCCTGTGACCCGCACGTGCACGCCAGCCACTCCTCGTAGTGGGTCAGTGAGTCGGCCCAGGGACTTGTGACGCCAGCTGTTCCACCCAGCAGCCTGGCTAGATTTTCTTCCATCTTGAGGTCCTGACATGAAACTCTTTCACGTCACGTCTGCAAACACCCTTGAAGCGGAGACAGGGCGCTGGAAAAGACAGGTTTGCTTAATCACTATTCTTGTTTTGGTGGCGAACTTTGCAGTGGTCCAGAGACGTGTTACCTGCTGTATCAACAACGGTGGCTGCCAGACCTACAAGAACACTTTTCGACCTCATCAAAGTGAAACGTTATCGTTCAGCTTTTGGACCCATTTTTTCACGTTTTGTTGGCACGGTGACCCTGGCTTCCTGTGCCACGCAAGGACCAAAGACCACGACGGTGTTGACTGCTTGGTGTGTCGAGGGAGAATATGGAGCACGCGTGGGTGAGTCGCTCCAGGTGGGAGGCTCTGCTGTCTGGGGCTTTCACTGCGAGGAGCGAGCGCAGCTGCATCACCCTCGCAGCGGGTTAGTTCCCTGGTCGCAATCTGCCGCAGGGTCATCTTGACCATCAGGCGAGTGAGATTAAAACGGCTTTAACATTAGATCTTGTGTGGGAACAGACGCCCTCCGTCTGCACCTGTGCCAGGAGTACAGTACGGGAGAAATATATATATGAAGATGCAGAGTAGCGTAGACACAAAGAGGCAGCCCTGGGGCACTCCCAGCTAGATTTCAAACGTGATGGAGACCCATCAAACTACTGGGCGCCGTACGTGTCACAGAAAGACGAGATTGAGATCTTTTCCTAGATCTGTGCCCAATGCCTCGGTGCCTTCATACAAGACGACACGGAGCGGCTGCCTCAGCTCTCTATCTTTCTCTCACAAATTACTTAAGTAGAAGGTCACGTTCACTCATGATCCACCAGACCTGACACAGCACCGCGTCTCGGAGTACGCTTCGTGTCGGCCAGTGACTGGAGTCCTCCTATGATTTCGCTGAGTAATATTTTTCCCGTGAGGGTGAGGAGGGAGATTCACCCCCCTACGTAGGGCGGGGGCCGTCTACAAACAAGGAAGGGCTTGTTGCACCTGAGGCTGACCCCGCCGAATCTCAGTTCAACAACAGATGCCCGGCATTTGTTGCAGTCCCCACGAAAATTGTTATCTTATCGTCTGACGAAGCCTCCACACCTGTTCCTTGGCAACCAGTCCTTCCCTCCTTCCCTCGCCCTCTGCAGAACAGCAGCAGCAGCAGCAGCGGCAACAACGGGACGTTCTTGTTGATAAGGCAACAGGTCTCCAGTGGGTAACTGTCTTTCTTGGAGTGTCTCCAAGACATGCCGAAGAACCTCTCTCTCTCTCTCTCTCTCTCTCTCTCTCTCTCTCTCTCTCTCTCTCTCTCTCTCTCTCTCTCTCTCTCATGGGGCTCCTGCAGTTTCCGAGGCTGTGTGTCTTATTAGGACAAGGGAAGTGATGGACTCCTATGGAGCGAGAGGTCTGTTGATGAGAAGGTACTGCTGACGGCGATTCATCCTCTCCGAAGGTGGTTTCCGACTCGCGTTGTCAACCGCTCGCAGGCGGAGTCCGGTAACGTTATCATTATTATCTATACCCCATGACCCACTCATCCCCCCGCCTTTTTTTTCAAGATCTCCTGCAGCTTCAAAAGGCTGCGCTGCAATAAGGAGCAGGGAAGTGATGATTTCCCTTTGAAATGATCAGTGCTTCGTTATTGACCTACGGCCTCTAGTGTGTGACGACTGTTCATGTGTTACGGAGAGAGAGTTTTACATCTGTGTTGCCCCGTCTCTCTTAACCTTGTATATATGTAACATGTCTTGACTCCTGTGCACACACACACACACACACACACACACACACACACACACACACACGCACACATGTGGTGTGGTGGTTAACGTTACTGACCATTAGTTAGCACGAGCCAACCCAGGGTCGAATCCACAGGAGTTTGAATTCTGGAACGTTGCAGTCGGCCCAAACCCAACCCAGGTGTTCATCCTCCCATCAGGGTTGGTCGATAAAAGGTACTTGGCTTAGGCTACGGAGGGAGTGAGGAGTGCATACATATATACGTAATAGTAAAGATTAGGAACATATATACAAGGTTAAGAGACAGGACAACACGAGTGTAAAACTCTCTCCCATTAACACACACACACACACATACACACAAAAGGTTTAACCCCTTTTGAGCACGACGGTGTGATCCTTAAACACTGCAATACAACTCTTGGTTACAGGTGGCCTGGCCTTTGACCTAAACCCTTCAAGGGTCAGGTCGAAGGCCAAGGCCAAGCGCCATCGTGATCAACAGAGTTGAACGAACAATAAAGGGCTCTGTATCTGACTCTTTATTCAAATATCTGAATTTCAATAAGCAATAGTAATATTCCGCTGGGGGAGATGCGATCCCCCTGATACCAGATATAGGACTCTCGTCACGCGTTTTCTTTCTCTGTTTTCAATTGTTGGTAAATAAGTAGTCGGGCTACTCTGCATGGGAATGGACAATTTTCGGAGCATCGTAGGGTAATTATCTTGAATAATGTCTAAAAGAAAAAAAAAAAAGGACACCTGTATTATCGTCGGGCAATGACAAGACCACACCCTTAATGTTAGGTTCTGATGCCTCATATCCCCCGCCCAAGGAAAACAGTCGAGTTTCGACCCTGATTCAGACAGCTGACAAGCACGTCTCGCAAGGAACTCGAGGTATGTGAAAAGACACAATTGTTTATCTCACGAACAAATCCCAGAACAGATAACAAATACAAATTGAAAAAAAACATATATATAACTGAGAAGCGAGGGCATCACGAGATGGAGAAAATGGACGAATAGAGGAAGAGAAAAAGAAGAGAAACAGAAAATCATGGTGATCGCGACAGGAACCACAATCGTCGCTTGCGCGCCAAATTTTGCGCGGGAACTACGTCATCATTGTTTACCTTGATCCCCGGGACCAAGAGGAACTGTGCACAATGGGAATGGTGGGAACGGAAGGAATGCTGGTAATGCCTCCGACGTCTATTAAGCCCCACTTACGATCTTGCCTCTGTTTTTGGGTGGTAAAATGTGCTTAATTTTTTTTTTTTTTTTTTTACTCCATTTGCGTCAGACGTGAATTTTCTTGAGTCTAGGACGAACTAAAAAGATGTGAAAGCTTGTTCGGAGCTGGTTTGATGTGGTTTGTCTCGATGCAAAACTAGTTCGGAGCGTTTTGTCTCCTGTGGCCTGGTTAGCAGTGATCTACCTTGATCACGGGGGAGCCTGGGTGGTTGACTGGCGGGGTCGATCAAACTTGTCATTTCTTCTCTGGAGGTTGTGGTGTGAGGCCGGAAGTGCATTGTTTATACCGTGTATGGAGGAAGTTATACGAGGTCTTTCTCTTGACTTCGAGCTGCTGCTGCTGCTGCTGCTACTGTGTGCGTGTGTGTGTGTGTGTGTGTGTGATCTTCGAAATCCCGTCCAGGTGAGATTTACCGTCTTCCAGACACGACCAATCTAATGTGCGAATTTAATTACATTTTCGTTCTCCAGCGGGCCCGGCCTGGCCCAGTTCAACGTGTAATTACATTAGCTCCTCAGGCCATTATTGAATATAATCATTACTTATCTCAGGAAGTGGGTAAAGGCGGCTTATCTCAACCTCTCCTCCTCGGTGGAGTGTGTGTGTGTGTGTGTGGGGAGGGGGGCGTTTACATGTGAATATCCTCCTGTGGAGGAACTTGTTAACGTGTTGATAAATCTTAAGCGAGTCTGATGGCCAGAGGGAGGGAGGTTGGCTTGGAATGTGAACGGGGAGAGAAGGCGAGTACAAGTGACACGTGTGACCATCTACGTGAAGCAGGTACAGGTATTATATGTAAGCTTATTCTCTCTACAGAAATCTTGTTACGAATTGAATACAACATTCTGCAGTTCAGGAGACAGATACATATTAACTACACTGCATGAATGGTAGCTACAGTGCTACAGTGAGTTTTCATGTAATATACACACAAAGAGACACGCTACAAGACCATTACTCATACGTATAACACGCACGCACACACACACACACACACACACACACACACACACACACACACTGTAAGGTCTTTTCTCATACGTAACTTGGAGAGACATGCTGACTGACGCCATAGTAGTGTCAATGCACCATCCTCCCTCTCCCCACTCTGTCCTTACACCACCCATACCACCACCACCTCTGGTCGTGAGGTCGTCGGTCCACCAACCATCTCTATGATCACCCCAGCCGAGGAAAACAAGGCGGAGGTCCAGATGTCTGGTATTGGACCCTACGATTTCGCTGTAACAGAGGCATGCTTCCTTCCTTCCTTCCTACCTTCTTTTCTTTCTTCTTTCCCATCCAGGAACATTCCTGAGCACTATTAAGGTTTATGATCCCCTTAAGCACGCCGGTACGATCCTAGAACACGACAGTGCGATCTTAAGAGGGCGACAGTACGACACTTTGAGCACGACAGCAAAGCCCTTGGGCATGTCGGTACAACCCTGGAGTATGAGGGCCTAGCTTTTGAGAACTTCTACAAATATAACGTATAAAAAAGCAGCAAAATCTAACATATATATATATATATATATATATATATATATATATATATATATATATATATATATATATATATTCCTATGAGTCCACGGGAGAAATGAAACACGATAAGTTCCCAAGTGCACTTTCGTGTAATAATCACATCGTCAGGGGAGACACAAGAGGGAAATATAACAGTCAGTTGATATACATCAAAAAGACGAACCTAGAACGCCATTTGGTAAACATGCGATGGGACAATCGCATGTTTAGCAAATGGCGTCCTAGCTTCGTCTCTTCGATGTATATCAACTGACTTATATTTCTCTCTTGTGTCTCCCCTGATTATGTGATTATTACACGAAAGTGCACTTGGGAACTTATTGTGTTTCATTTTCTCCGTGGACATGATCATAGGAATATCCTGATCACGCGCAAAATTGTGATCCTTTCCAATATATATATATATATATAATATATATATATATATATATATATATATATATATATATATATATATATATATATATATATATATGACGAAGTTTAGAACCTAAGTTGAACATGTGAAGGCACCAGTCATGTTTACAAGTACGACCTCGTCCAGTTTCTATCTATCTCTAACCTCAAACTTCTGCCCTGAATAAGGACCTCCACAACATTGTTTCCCCCCAATTTCAACCTCACTGTCGGAGTTTCAGCTGCTTCGAAACCTCATATTTTTCACTTGCAATCTCATCTCTCTTCCTCACAGCCCCCCTTTTTTTTTTATCAACAACTTCACACATCTACAACACCCACTTTGCTTCTCTATAACTCAAAATAATCTCCGGCGTGGTAACAGAGGAGGTTCAACCCTCCTCCTCCACCTTATCAATGTCCGTGGCTCAAGAACACGTTGTACTTCCTGTATGATGTTGTGCACCTGGCCCAGCTGGTCGCCCCAGGGCGCCTGCTGCCGGTATCATGGCGCAGTTGTCGTGCAGCAGGTGTCGTGGGCCGGGTGTTTGGGTCAGAGGTGTGCGTCTGGCTCTCTCCACGCCCCCCCCCCCCCCCTCCTGCGTTACACTTCAGCATCCTTCAGTCTCTCCTCCCTCCCACACCCCTTCATCTGCCCCCCCCTCCCTCCTTTTTCTGTCTTTTCCTTACTCTGGCCCTTCCCACAACCTCCCTTTTCTTTCTTATGCTTCTTCCAAGTCTCTTTCCCTTCCTCATCTTTCCTCACACTCTCTTTCTCTCCCTCAACTCCCTTCCGCACTTTCCCCTCCCACTCTCTCTCACACAACCCCCTTCCAGATGTAATACGAACGCGAACGAAAGTTTCTTCAGACGTGGAGTTCAAGTACCCTTCAAATACACAACGACCCAATACTAGCAAAGGCGAAGATTGTCAATACCTTTCAAGTTCGGCTAAAGAAACAAGTTTATGATTATCATAAATAATTATGTTTACTGATACTACGATCAGTGAACACGTCCGTTGATGATATCATTAATGAACACGTCCGTTAATGATATTAATGAATACGTCTATTAAAGATATTATCAATGAACACATCTGCTCATATCATTAACGAATACGTCTGTCAATGATATCATTAATGAACACGCCTGCTCATGATATCATTAAATACGTCTGTTAATGATATCATTAATAAACACGCCTGTTGATATCATCAATGACTACGTCTGTTAATGAATATTGATATCAATGAATATATCTATTACAGATATCATTACCGAATACGTCTGTTAATGATATCATTAATGAATACGTCAGTTAATGACACCATTAGCGCACACGTCTGTTAATGATATCATCAATGAACATGTCTGTTAATGACATCATTAACGCACACGTCTGTTAATGATATCATCAATGAACACGTCAGTTAATGACACCATTAGCGCACACGTCTGTTAATGATATCATCAATGAACACGTCAGTTAATGACACCATTAGCGCACACGTCTGTTAATGATATCATCAATGAACATGTCTGTTAATGACACCATTAACGCACATGGCTGTTAATGACATCATCAATGAACACGTCTCTTAATGACACCATTAACGCACATGGCTGTTAATGACATCATCAATGAACACGTCTCTTAATGACACCATTAACGCACATGGCTGTTAATACTATCATCAATGTACACGTGTAAATGACAACCACAATAACCCCATTAAGTCAGCTTTCCTCAGTCACAACGGGGTGACCCGTAAGTCCTTCTTCCCCGTTGTGTCCGACGGGTGACGACCGACCCCACAACCCCCGTACACCCACAGTCATCCTTCCCTATAGAACTTCCATGACAGTATACTTTCTCCGTACTACTACATGGCCCCCGTCTTAGCCATACGATGAGGCATGCAGGCCACTGTCACTGTCCTCCGGCACAGGATCATCAGCTGCGGCTTTCCCCATGCCCTCCACGCCCCCCCCCCTTTCCCCAACCCCCCCCCCTTTCCCCATGCCCTCCACCCCACGGCGTACCCGAGGTCCCCTCCCGCACTTTCCTTACTTCCCCCTCCCACGCCTCTTCCGTACTCTCACTCCCTCCCTCCCTCCTACACCACCACACCCTCCTTTCCCCGTCCGTCCGTCCGACCCATCCCTCCCCACCCAAAACCCCCCACCCCCAAACCCTCTCACTCCCTCCCTCCCTCCCTCCCACACCACCACACCCTCCTTTCCCCGTCCGTCCGTCCGACCACTCATCCCTCCCCACCCAAAACCCCCCACCACCAAACCCTCTCACTCCCTCCCTACCAGACAGACTGGGGAGAAAGGGGAGGTGAGGTGAGGTGGGGGATGAGAACTTTCTCTGCCCACTCATTCAACCTCCCCCCCTACAACACTACCCCATGTACGCCGCTCCCCCCACGCCCTGTCACACCAGCGGCCTACTCCCCTGCCTGATCCACGCCCACCGCGTTTTCTAATCGGGGAATGGCTAATCGATAACACTCATCTCCCCAACTACACACACACACACACACACACACACACACACACACACACACACACACACACACACAGACGCTTACCCCGTCCTCTAATGTGGGAATGGCTAGTCACCTCCCGAACCTCACCTCTACCACGTTTTCTAATCTTGGAATAGCGAATCAACTCCCTAACTACAACACATTTACCCCATTTTCTAATCTGGGATTGGGCTAATCACATCCCCAAACCACAATAAAGCGCACCACGTTTTCTAATCTGATAAAATGGCTAAACACACACACACACACACACACACACACACACACAAACGTTCACCAATTTTTCTAATATGGGAACGGTGGCTGGTTTATCCCCCTAACCACACGCGTTTATCTCGTTTACCAATCTGGGAATAGCCAATCACCTCCTCCCTAATCCTCTTACGGAGATGGTGAGGATTCGTCTTGTCTCTGACAGGCGAATCGTCAAGAGAAGATAAGCAAAAGGAGGAAAGAGATAGATAAGCAAGTGGAAGAAGAAGAAGAGATAAGCAAGAGGACGAAGGAAGGACATA
This sequence comes from Panulirus ornatus, assembly GCF_036320965.1. NCBI lineage: Eukaryota > Metazoa > Arthropoda > Malacostraca > Decapoda > Palinuridae > Panulirus > Panulirus ornatus. The sequence continues at coordinate 13,422,600 of NC_092286.1, forward strand.
AGCAACAAGAGAAAAAAATAAGAGATAAGAAGACAAAGGAGATAAACAAGAGGAAGAAGGAGAGGAGATAAGCCATGGCCGAAGGAGATACTTAAAAGGAAGGAGAGAAGATAAGCAAGAAGACGAAGGAAAACAAGAAGGAGAGAAGTTAAAGGACGAAAGAGATATGCAACAAGAGGAAGAAGGAGAGGAGATAAGTAAAAGGAAGAAGAGATAAGCAAGAGGAAGAAGTAGAGAAGAGAAATAAACAGAGGAGGAGGAGGAGGAGGAAGAAGACGAAGAAGAAGAAGAAGAAGAAGAAGAAGAAGAAGAAGAAGAAGAAGAAGAGAAAGAGGAGGAGAAGGTGAAGACAAGCAAGCTAAGGTAAGCGGTGAAGCTGAACAAGAGGAAGATGATAAGTGGTGAAGAATAGCAACAGGAGGAAGAAGGTACTTTTGAAAATCATTCGATGAAAAAAGAAAAGATCGAAGAATTTAGAGAAAGATACTGATGGAAATAAATGGTTGGAAAGGAGTGACGAAGGAATATATTGACTGGAAATGTAAGATTAAACGATGGAAGCAACAAAGAAGGAAAATAATGAAACAGAATGATGGAAAAGACACGAAAGAAGGAAAGTAATGACAGAGAAAGATGGAAAAGGAAAGATAAAGAAAATGAATGATAAAGTAGAATGATGGAATGAAAAGATGAAAAAGGGAATTAATGAAACGAAATGATGGAAAGAAAGATAAAGAAAGGATATGACAAAATAGAATGATGGAGAGAAAAGACAGAGAAGGGATATAATGAGAGAGAATGATGGAAAAGTAAAAAAAAGAAAACAGACGAAACAAAATTCCTGATAACAGAGACTCAAGAAATAACGTCACGAAAGCAAAAATGTAAAGAAAACGAATGAAAAAGTAATTCAGCACATAGGGAGGAAGTGTGGACCTTCTGCACGGCAGTACGACCCTTGAGCACGGCGGTACGACCCTTGACCACGACGGTACGACCCTTGACCACGACGGTGCGACCCTTGACCACGACGGTATAACCATAAGAGTATGATGCCCTGGTCTTTAATCTGCTGCCATACTCAAAGTTTATCCAACCGTCGTGCTCAAAGTGTTGTACCGTCGTGCTCAAGATATCGTACCGTCATGCTCAAGATATCGTACCGTCATGCTCAAGATATCGTACCGTCGTGCTCAAGATGTCGTACCGTCATGCTCAAAGTGTCGTACCGTCATGCTCAAAGTGTCGTACCGTCATGCTCAAGATGTCGTACCGTCATGCTCAAAGTGTCGTACCGTCATCCTCAAAGTGTCGTACCGTCATGTTCGAGATGTCGTACCGTCATGCTTAAAGTGTCGTTCCGTCATGCTCAAAGGATTAAAATATCTCTGTATATCTTCTCAATCATCATACACAGTGACAGTGATAGTGATGATGATGATGATAATAGTGATGATAATAGTAGTGAAGATGGTGATGATGTTGGTGGTGCTACGTCAGTAAAAGTTCTCACCAACTCCAACCCGCCAACCCTCCACCAGCACTTCCCCCTCCTCCTCCTCCTCCTCCTCCTCCTCCTCCTCCTCTCCTCCTCCTTCTCTTCCTTCTTCCTGACCTACAAATAGAATCCTATGACCCTCAACCTTTGACCTACTATCCCAGCAATCCACCCCCACCAACTAAACCTCTTTTTAACCCACTGCCGCACACACACACACACACACACACACACACACACACACACACACACACAACACACACACAAAGACACAGACACACAGACACACACACACACACACACACACACACACACACACACACACACACACACACACAAAACACAGACACAGAAACACACACACACACACACACACACACACACACACACACACACAATAACAGGGCCAGGAAGGCAAGCACGCAATCAGGAGAAACCTGAAGGAGTGAAATCAAGAGTCATTAGACATCACACAAAAATATCTTCCGTGGAACCCTCATCTCTCTCTCTCTCTCTCTCTCTCTCTCTCTCTCTCTCTCTCTCTCTCTCTCTCTCTCTCTCTCTCTCTCTCTCCTTCCTCATGGCCTACTACTCCTCCTAATTTCCCTAATATGCTCCTTCTTACCTCAAGTCCCTCATGTCATATCTTTATCCTCATGATCACTGCCTTATTCTTTATTTCTTTTATTCTGAAAAAAATATATCATTATCTATATATACACAGAGAAAGCATTTCAGTATGGATGAAGGGTACTTGTCTAGCCTCCTTACTATCAATGAAGGAAGGTGTGGGCTAAGGCTTGGTACGAGTCTTCAATGGGTGAAGACACTAAATAAACAATTAAAAAAAAAAATCCTCTCTCTTATGATTAATTCATACCACCTCCTTCCTGTCGACTCAATCGTTTGGATTGCCCCTTTTCAAGCCATCAACATCTCCCTCATTCACTGACGTCCTCCTCATATTACCCTCCTCAACATGGTAAAACCTTTCCTCCCCAACATACACCTCCCTCATAACCTAAAGTCCCTCTCACACCAGCCTTCTTCAACAAACATTTCCCTCACACCATCACCTTTCCAGTGAATGTGTCCCACACATCCATCACCTCTCCAACAAACATCTCCCTCACACATCCATCAACTCTTCTTCAGCAAACATCTCCCTCACACATCCATCACCTCTCCAACGAAAACATCTCCCTCACACATCCATCAACTCTTCAGCAATCATCTCCTTCACACATTCATCACCTCTCCAACGAAAACATCTCCCTCACTTTCCTCTCGCTTCCCTTTATCACACTCTTCCTTCTATATCTCCATCCATTACCCCCTTTCTCCATCCTGCTTCCCTCTCCACGCCCACTACCACCATCTCACCCCGCTCCATCTGGCCTCCCTCCCTCCCCCTCTCTCTCTCTCTCCCTCCCTCTCCAGCATCCGAAGGCTGGCCATGACTTTCTCTCCCCCCACCACCCACCTTATCCTTACAAAAGATGGTCTGCGGTTTCATTGGTGAAAGTAGAGGACGGGGGGGTGTCACAACTCCACACCCCCCTCCCCTCCCCCCTCAAGACCTGTACCCTCTATTACACCCACCTCCTCCCTCCCCCTCTACCCCCTTCCCCCTTTTCCATTCACCGCCACCCACCACCCACCACCACCCATGCCTCTCCCTCCCTCCCTCCAGCCGACGTCTGCTGCACGTCTAGCAGAAGGTTGGCAAATCCCTGCTGCTATTTATGCTCGTGAAGTCATGGAAATAATGACCCTCAGAAAATGGTGTGTGTGTGTGTGTGTGTGTGTGTGTGTGTGTGTGTGTGTGTGTGCAATTCTTATTTGCGGTTATTATTCGTGTGTGATAAGGAGAGAGAGAGAGTCTTACACTCGTGTTGCCCCGTCTCTTAACTTTGCATATATGTGCCATGTGTCTCCTCCTATGTCTGTACAGCACACACACACACACACACACACACACACACACACACACACACACACACACACACACACACACACCACCCTAAGCCAGGCATCCATTTATCGACCTGTCCCGAGGGGAGGACGAACACCTGGGTTGGGTGTAGGCCGTCTGCCACGCCCAGGATTCGATCCCGGGCTGGTCCGTGCTGACTCATGGTCACCAACGCTAATCACTACACCAGGAAGGCCCACTTACGTGTGTGTGTGTGTGTGTGTGTGTGTGTGTGTGTGTGAGAGAGAGAGAGAGAGAGAGAGAGAGAGAGAGAGAGAGAGAGAGAGAGAGAGAGAGAGAGAGAGAGAGACATCGTTACACACCTGCCTCCGTATGCCAGGTTGTGTACGTGTGGACCAACATGTAAGTTATTACCATGCAGGTTCTGGCCATCCTCCACCCGCTATTCCCTCCTTCTCCTCCTCCCCTCACCTCCCCACACCACCTGTAGCTTCCCTAAGGCTCACCCGAAGACCGAACACTCCCCCCACCCACCCACACCCTCTACCCGATCTACCCTCCCTCCGTCACCCACACACTCAACTCACTCCACCTCATCATTCAAGCCAGACGCAGCCTAAAGGAACCACGAGGTGCATACTAAAAGTCCTCAAGGACAGTCCCATCCTAATGAGAGAGAGAGAGAGAGAGAGAGAGAGAGAGAGAGAGAGAGAGAGAGAGAGAGAGAGAGAGAGAGAGAGAGAGAGCCACAGACAGAGAGATTCACAAACCATACAGACCCCTCAAGGACCAAGGGAGGTGAGCAGGCCATAACACTATTAAAAAATAAATAGATGCCATTCCCTTAAAAGCAACAGAGAGAGAGGCAGAGGTGGGGAAGTACCCTGTCTAAGCTTTGGGAGCAGCACAAGTGGCGGTGAGGAGAATACGTGAGTGAGGCAGGAGCATCCTGAAGGTGTGGTGGCGTTAGTAGGAAGGGGAACCTTCTGCGTTTCGATGCAGCTGGTGTACTGCTTGGTAATGAGGAACGCAGCCGACGCTAATGGCACACGATAATCTTGGCGTGATCGGAAAACACGAGCACGACGGTCCGGTCCTTGAATATACGGACGGTACGACCCTTGAATAAAGGGTGCGACCCTCTGGGTCATATAGCCCGGCCCTTTAAAGGGTCGGGTCAGGTCAAAATGGCCTTGTCATTACACCCTAGGGTCGTAACGTCGAGCTCAAGGGTTGACACCATCGTGTTCAAAGGGTCATACCCTCCTGCTCAGAAGATGAAGCAAAATAAGTCAATGGAAAGAAAAAAATAATTAATCTCAGCGACGCGTCGAGCACCAAACATGGACAAAAAGCCAATGTGGATAACAGGTAACGGTAAACACCAGAATACCAAAAGACCATCGAGATGTGTGCCTTATGCCCGCCAGAAGGTCAGGCAAACCCGCTCTGCCACATTACACTGCCACCCGCGTCTATGTCTGTCCTCAGCCAACTCAATGACGCTGATGGATTGCTACTCACCCCTGTGGCTCCCCAGCAATCTCATGGACTCTACCCCGTGGACAGCAACAGACCTGTTGATGAGGAGACGTCACGTCAAATCAAAGTGTCAAAAACAGAAACTTTCAGAGTAATAAGACATTCTTAAATAACAAAAGATCGCTCATGGAAAACCTTCCCTGGTCAGTGTCAACGAAGAATATCGTCGCCTCTCACTGGTCTGTCTCGTACATACTTACCTTATTTGCGTCAAACCCCCAGACACATGTGCGTATCTGTGCTCCATGTCGTCCCATCATGTCTAACTGTGCATCAATCTCTATTCTCTACTGTCCTCCGTTTTTGGCTCTCCCTCCTGGGTGTACTGAAAAAGGTATGGACATACGGAGAGGATGAGCGAGGAGAGATTGTTTAAGAGTATTTCCTTGAAGTGGAGGGAGGGAGCGGATGACGAAGAGCAAGAAGCTGGAGTCATGGAGTTTTCTGCATCTTCCTCCTCTTCTGTACCCTCCTCTTCCTCATCCTCCCCAGCAGGAGGAGTATGTGATTCCAAGTCGGCCACAACACCAGCCTCTCTCTCTCTCTCTCTCTCTCTCTCTCTCTCTCTCTCTCTCTCTCTCTCTCTCTCTCTCTCTCTCTCTCTCTCTCTCTTCTCCCTCCACCGCGGATGGGAAGACAGCCTTTATATAAACCCTCTCCATCACTACCACAGATGACAGACTCTCGTCCTCTCATGACAAGCGGGGAGCGGTGGAAGGCCTTTCGGAGATCAGACCTTTAACTTTCTCCTTGCATTAGGGAGTCACCACACACACACACACACACACACACACACACACACACGCACACACACACACACACGCACACACACACACACACACACACACACACACACACACACACACACACACACACCATCACAAGGCAAGTGGTTGGTGACCAACGCTACCACCACTACTACTACCATCATATAATCACCAACCACCACCCCCGCTGTCAGCCAACCAGCCAGCCAGCCTGCTGACACCACTACCGTCAGCCAGCCTGCTGACACCACTACCGTCAGCCAGCCTGCCGAAACCACTACCGTCAACCAGCCTGCTGACACCACTACCGTCAACCAGTCTGCTGACACCACTACCGTCAACCAGCCTGCTGACACCACTACCGTCAACCACCCTGCTGACACCACTACCGTCAACCAACCTGCTGACACCACTACCGTCAACCAGCGTGCTGACACCACTACCGTCAACAAGCCTGCTGACACCACTACCGTCAACCAGCCTGCTGACACCACTACCGTCAACCAGCGTGCTGACACCACTACCGTCAACCAGCCTGCTGACACCACTACCGTCAACCAGCCTGCTGACACCACTACCGTCAACCAGCCTGCTGACACCAGCCGCGGTCTAAACTGGTACACCTTCTTCCCAGGCGGGGTGAGGTGATGGACGGGTGAGTCACAGACCAGTCTACTCATCCACACTCATCCACCTGACCATCATCTACTCATCCACACTCATCCACTTAGCCCATCACCACCCATCCACACTCATCTACTCGATCCATCACTGCTCATCCACTCTCATCTACTTGGCCCATCACCACTCATCCACACTCATCTACTCGAGCCATCAATACTCATCCACACTCATCTACTTGACCCATCACTACTCATCCACCTGACCCATCATCTACTCATCCACATGACCCATCACCTACTCATCCACCAGATCCATCAACTTATCCACAGTAATCCACCTGACCCATCACCTACTTATCCACAGTCATCCACTTGACCCATCATTTGCTCACCTACACTCATCCACCAAACCAATCACCAACACATCCACCTGATCCATTATCTACTTATCCACACATCCAACCGACACATCACCTACTCATCCACCTGATCCATCATCTACTCATCCACACTCATCCACCAGACCCATCACCTACTCATTCACACTCATCCACCACATCCATCACCTACTCATCCACACTCATCTACCAGACCCATCTCCTACTCATTCACACTCATCCACCAGACCCATCACCTACCCATCCACACTCATCCACCTGACCGGTCATATACTCATCCATACGCATCCACCTGACCCATCATCTACTCATCCATACTCATTCATTTACCCAGACAACCACTCCCTTACCTTACCTTGCCTTACCACCATCGCCACCGCCACCTTCAAGACCAACTATGGCTGCCAACACCAACTGCTTCCTTCACTGCCAACAATCCCACCACCTCACACCACTACCAACACAGAGAACCACTGCTGACAACCACCTCTGCCACCACCTTACGCTACAAGAAACACCTAGCACTACTGACAGACACTACTGCCACCACCCGTGACCGCTGACAACACTTAGCATCACTACCAACACTAATCACCCATCATCTAAGTGACACCACTATCAGCCACCACTCTACCACCACAGACCATAACCAAATCCTGACACCAACCACAACCTCCACTGATAAAAAGAGTGAGCATCGACTCTGGTAACCACAATTACCACCATTCCAACAACCAGCAGCCACTCACAACAACCAGCTGTCAGACCACCATCTACAACAACCTTAGTTCTCTTACCACAGCCACTACAACCATCACAACTATAATTATCACCAGTAACAATGTGAACTATCGTCACCACCACTAACAACCATCACCATAACCACCCTCCCGATCACAACTACCACGATCAGCGGCCCCTAGACTACCACCCCCATCAACCACACTCCACACCACCACACCGGCACTTCCTCCCCTGGCCAGGCCAGAGCCAACGTGGGCCCACCTCGAGCCCTCAGGCTAGTAGGTGTTGCACAACTTGATAGTCTAGCCAGGGAAGGAGAAGGGGGAGGAAGGGAGGTGGCGATAGATCCCCTCCTCCTCCTCCTCCTCCACATACACCCTCTCCTCCTCCCTCCACCCCTTCCCTAACTTCCAGGCCGCACCCACTACCACCACCACATTGCTACCAGAGTCACACACCACCACCTCCTGCCACTCCCCTTCACTAACCTCCCACGGTTGCAACACCTTCACAGGACCGAAGGAAAAGTAACACGCAAGGAAAAATTCCTAAGCAACATTAGCTCAATAACTTTCCCTTCCGAGCGGCTAGAGTTAGCAACACTTAACTTCCTCCTTCACTACATTCCTACGACCCCGAGAGAAAAAACATGCAACACTAAAGACACCGGAGGAATCACGAACACTAGAACTTCACACCTCCAGGAGCCTCCTACACAAGCAACACAATACAAACACTGCAACTTACACGAAACATCTTCCCAAGTTAGCCTGACATGATGGCTGTGACGCCCTCAGCACCAAGGACCAGGACCTGGAAGTCCTCCTGCTGGGGGTAGGTACTCTATGAGCCTCCAGCACTATGGACCAGGACCTGGAACTCCTCCTGCTGGGGGTACTCTGTGAGCCTCCAGCACTATGGACCAGAACCTGGAACTCCTCCTGCTGGGGTACTCTGTGAGCCTCCAGCACTATGGACCAGGACCTGGAAGTCCTCCTGCTGGGGGTACTCTGTGAGCCTCCAGCACTATGGACCAGGACCTGGAAGTCCTCCTGCTGGGGGTACTCTGTGAGCCGCCGCCACCCCTACCTGAAGTCCCTATTTGCTGGGGTACATAAAAAAAAAAAATCCCTCTATAGGGGGCGCCACCTCACAGAGGACACTATCAGCAGATGGAAAGTGATTTGGATGTTTCTTACACACACACACACACACACACACACACACACACACACACACACACAAACCAGTTCCTTCCTCCTATCTTCAAAATACTGGAGTACTGCCCCCCAAAAGAACTATTTTGAGAGTTTATATCACATGTGTATTGAGGATGGTTGGAGTCCACAGCATATACCTTGTTCCATACCATGGTTTTGAGAGGGTATATTTTCCATCCTTTCTGCTCAACCCGCGACCTATCTTCCACCTTAAGAGCTCTGAAAAATCTGCATATGTCTTTCTACTCCTACCACATCAATCCTTGAGGTTCGGATCTATTCCTCGATCACAAACAGCCTCAGTAGGACCCTATGGTCTGCTGCTGTGTGAGTCCAGTTGTTGTATCTAATATCCTAGGCTGTTCGTTGCGGCAGATCTGTTCTTATTTTCCTTGCCGAGGCTGTTCGTTGCTGCAGGTCTGTTCTTATCAAATGTGTGTGTAAAACCTGCCCTGCCAGATATTCCTTAAAGAAAGATGAACAGCAATTTTTCTAGGAAGTCCAAGGGGTCTTCTTCTAGTGTGGCAAGTTGCAGAGCTGTGCACTTCTCGACACTTTAGATTTTTTTTTTGTTTGTTTTCTCCAGTACCTTTGCTCTATAGTGGTTCTAATTTGAGCATTCGACCCAATCTGTCAATCCAATAAAGACTCACTTTTGCGTCGCTGGTTTGGTACTAGTGCCTTCTTGCACACGACGTATTCATATTGCGACGCAGTTCTCGTAACTGCATTTTAATGAGTGCAGCTGTGCGTAGATTTTTGTTCATTCCAGTCCCTCCGAGTCGAAACTGGCAGTGGAGGACGTTATCTTACCTCAGTAATTTCCTCCGGTTTTGCATGGTGATTTTTGCAGTAAGGTTCTACTGCAGTGGGAAGAGCACAGGTGTTCTGGAAAGTGTTAATTTACTATGAGTCCAACACGAGCCTTCTTCAGAAGCCTTTGCCCCATCCCAGTGCAGGAAATGGGGTGTTAGGCAAGTCTCTGATACTGTGCAAAGAGCCACCTAAGTATATGGGTTCGACAGTTTGGTCCCCCTTACGATGTTGCTAAATCATGAAGCCATCAACAGGAACCAGGGTGGCGAGGAGGAACCTGTGCCTCACGAAGCTAATGTGTCAACGCAAGTTGGGGGAAGCAGCTGTTAACTGTCGTCTTCGGTATCACCACCAGCAGTTGTAGTGGGACCAGCCCACCAGGCATGTTGCCGGCGTGGAGGTGATCCATCTTAATGTGCTACCAGCCCCGATACTCCTGCTGGTGGGCAAACTAGAGAAGTGCCACCACCACCACCACCACGTCTGTACATCCTTATATAAGCATCTTTAATGCCAGTCAAGTAGGAGGGGAGCCGCCACATACGTGAGGCACCTTCCAACACACAAGCTCAGCCAAACCTTCGTCACTGCACACACACACACACAAAGCGAGACTAGAGTTGTACTTGAATGAAATTCTTGCAATACAGTATACATCTACTAAAGCTGTAGACTGCAAGATTTCATAAATGTATCGAGACGCCTTACAGGGACGTGAGATTATGGGGTAGGGCGGGGAAGATGGAGGAAGGCGAGATTAAATACCAAGCCAATGATTCGATGAAAAGTTGGCATACAACCTGTCACGTATGTCTGGGTGAGTCGGCAACAGCTTTCATCTTCGCTAGAGAGTAGCAAACATAGCAAATCACACCTCCGGGGGCTATCAAGTCTCCAGCATATCGTTAGTTGGAGCTTTTGATTGGGCAAGACTCACAGTAAGCTACGTGTCTGCCTCACTGGAAAAAAAAGTACCTTTTACGTTTGTCTATTTGCTGTAGCTCCTACGTTCTCGAAGCTTCGGTTCACATCTACGTTAATTCAGATATTGGACACCGACCATCACAGGTGTGCAGAGAGAGTCTGGTGGTGCCTGCATGCTGCTTCACCCTCCTCAAGGCCTGTTGTACAACATATAACACCCACAACACAACCCACGTCCTACACACCCACACCTCCTGTCCCAAACTCCAACACACACACTGGCTCACGCCCCCACACCCTTAGACCACCCGTCCCAACATATGCTACTGACCCACGTCCCATATTCCCAGACCCTTGTGCCCTAGGGCCTTAAAAGTGACCCCCACACAACCAACGTGAGGGGGCCACAGTCTCTCCCCTTGTAGGGCCCCGTCGGTCCTCGTAGCAGACGAACTTTCATTCTCAATGCCACACTCTCTCGTCAGCTCCGGCCTGCCCTCGTCTCTAGTGTTGGTCGTGTTCACAGGGTGGGTCTCTCATGTCGGTAGCGTTTCAGTATGTTGGTCTAAATGTCACTCTCACGACGTGTAATAATAATAGCAATAATGATACTAATAATGATATAATAATCATAATAATAATAATAATAATAATAATAATAAAGATGATATAATAATTATAATAATAATTTTTTTTTAAACTATTCGCCATTTCCCGCGTTAGTGAGGTAGCGTTAAGAACAGAGGACTGGGCCTTTTTTGGAATATCCTCACCTGGCCCCCTCTGTTCCTTCTTTTGGAAAATTTAGAAAAAAAAAAAACGAGAGGGGAGGATTTCCAGCCCCCCGCTCCCTCCCCTTTTAGTCGCCTTCTACGACACGCAGGGAATACGTGGGAAGTATTCTTCATCCCCTATCCCCTAATAATAATAATAATAATAATAATAATAACAATAATAATTATAATAACAACAACAATAATGATAATAGTAATAACAATAATAATGATAATAAAAACAACAATAATAATAATAATAATAGTAATAATAATAATAATAATAATAATAATAATAATAATGATAACAATAATAACAACAACAATAATAATAATAATAATAATAATAATAATAATAATGATAACAATAATAACAACAACAATAATAATAATAATAATAACAACAACAACAACAACAATAATGATAATAATAATAATAATAATAATAATAATAATAATAATAATAATAATAATAATAATAATAACGAGCGGTTTACTGAATTAAGGCGACCATTTGGCTGAAAATACACAGTCGAATTATTACACAAACAAGAGGGGTCACGACGGTAATTAGTTCATTAATCTTACAAGACTTCACGACCAAGGTAAAGCTGGATATTTCCACACGCTGGATGAACACATGAGTGAGGTGCACATCTACCACGATTAAGAAACTTTTACACAACGAATAAAAATGGAAATTCAAGTGACTTAAAAAGTGTTCTTTGATCAATAAAAGCCTGAAAAGAGCATATATATATATATATATATATATATATATATATATATATATATATATATATATATATATATACAATGAAGAATGAATTATGTGAAACAGAAAATATATAAAAGTTACTCTCAAGGACATATCACAGTGATGTACAGAACACGTAGAAATATAACTGATACATGAGAAAGAAATTATAATAAGTAACAGCATAGCAATTACAAACAGTTACAGTATAGCAAATACAAACTACAGCAATTACAAAAAGTTACGGTACAGCAAGTCATAATACAAAATCGTAATGTCATACACACGATGGGCTTCAACATACAGGAATACAGTAACTTCATGGGACACAAGGGACCACAATACACTGAAATTGTGCTGTAATTAGGATTCCACAAGGCTCAATCCCACATCACATCTGAGTGTGTGTGTGTGTGTGTGTGTGTGTGTGTGTGTGTGTGTGTGTGTGTGTGTGTGTGTGTGTGTGTGGGGCCTTAATATCATTTTCCAACGCGTGAAGAAAGTGTTCAGTATTTTCTATTTTTCGACTGATGGTCGTAAGATGACGTTGACAGCCTCATATTTTCACCTTAATGACCCCGGGTGTTCGACAGGTCCCGAGCCCACGGCATCGACCGACGCGACCAACCAAACCAAATGGCCCCGAAAAAATTTCGACCGTCTGGGACGGGGGAAAAAGGTGGAGATGCTGGGTTTTCTCTCCATAACACTTACACCACCCAACTCTCTCTCTCTCTCTCTCTCTCTCTCTCTCTCTCTCTCTCTCTCTCTCTCTCTCTCTCTCTCTCTCTCTCTCTCAGCCGTCTGGGGCTGGCTGGCTGGCTGGCTGGTGGGCGGGCCCGTGGGTGGTTGTGGGTTCAGGGGTAGAAAGCCGGGCGGACACCCTCGTCTTCACTTTCTTCCGCTCCCTCCCCCGACCCAGTCCAACCTGCCAGACGCCTCCTCAATCCTAACCCCAACCCCCTTTAGCCTACTCATCTTTCACTCACACCTCGTCTGGGCTTTTTTATTCATGCCCTGCCTCACAGCAGCTTTACCCATGCCCTATAACTCACAGCCTTACCCATGTCTAGTCTCACAGCCTAACCAATGCCCTGTCTCAAAGCTTTACCCATGCTCTGCCCCACAGCATTGCTCTCATACTAATACATTCTCGTCACTCAGACAACATTTTGCTACCACACTAAATCACCCATCACTACAGCAGAACTAAGGCATCCTAGCCATTAACCTTACCAAAATAACTAAATCTATCTATCTATCTATATCTAGTTATTCATCTCTATCTATCAATCTCTATTAAGCTATCTATCTCTATCTATCTATCAGCATAAATACCACAAGGATTAGGAAACACGGGAATCTTGAGCGCTTTCGTGTATTACCACATCTTCAGAGGATTAGTAACAAAGAAAACAGAATATAAGTTTTTCCTCTCTATAACTAGTCTTCTGAAGATGTGGTAATACACGAAAGCGCTCAGGAACTCGTGTTTCATTTTCCTGGTGGCGCATTTACGAGGTCACGTGTGTGTTGTGATTCTCTGCATCCACCTTATCTATATCTATATTCAACCATCTAACTTTACAACTTCGAAAGAATGGAATGGGGAAAAAACATTCGTTTTCTTCGACCATTTAATGACCGTGGCGAAAGTTTAATCGTCTGCTGGACTTAACCATCCCCCTGAGTACGAAGACGTGACCACCTTTAAGTACGATGATTTTGACCACTTGACAAAGACGACGACTTATAACCTCTTGAGAACAACAACTTAATCTCTTGAGTACAACAACTTAATCTCTTGAGTACGACGACTTAACCCCATCAGTACAACTTAGACCCATAAGTACGATGACGAGAGCTCTCGAACACAACTTTAAACCCTTGAGGACGACAGCCTGAGCCCTTGAGTACGACAGCCTGAGCCCTTGAGTACGACAGCTTGAACTCTCGAGTACGACAGCTTTAACTCCCACTAGGACGATTTGAACCCTTGATTACGACAATGTAACATTGCCACGTATTCGGCTGAACCCTCAACCCTATACTTGGGGATCGAACCGTCTTGCTCAAGAGATATTTTGACACAGATCCTCCAACCTACAGTTCAAAGCGAGCCACACGTTCTTGTAAATACTGAAGTGGATTTAGTGGCCGTCAACAGAGAATATTGATCAAATCAAAAACTCAACCCACGTATCAAATGAGCAACATATGAAGAGTTCACTGCCAATTTCAAGCCTGTTACTGTCTTTATAAGCAGAGAGAATACAATAATAAAGGAAATGGGAAGTATGAAGTATATTGACATATAGTCAATATATGGATAAACTTTGATCCAAAAAAATAAAATTTACATGAATTTACAGAAAGCAAAATCAATTTCCCATGATGCACAACCCAACTGGAACGAGCTTGGGAGAATGAGGGTCATGCATGTGTCGTGCGTCACCCACGCCAATAGTCAACGTTACACGAGAAACCCTCGAGACTTCCGACCTTAACGCGTCTCTCGCTGCTTCACTGCGACCCGACCCGAGCCGGCAGCAAGACAAGGCGTGAACCACTTCGGTAATTCTACTCGCTTCACAAACACGACTCTCCCACTTCGACACCTATGAAGCGGATTTGGGTGTCGTCGATATTCTGGACTTAAACCTTTATTACAGATAAGAAGTAATATTATTTTTCTTCGTGATAACTACAGCTCAAGTTGTGTTATATATATATATATATATATATATATATATATATATATATATATATATATATATATATATATATATATATTGATACTGATATTGCTGAAGGCTACAATAACAATACTTAATCAAAAACTCGCCAGAAAATTCTGCAGGCTGTGTTTACAGAATACCCTGTAAAAACTGAAATATTTTATTTTGCACAGACTTGGCAAGAGTCTTTATGTTAACCTTAAGCAACATAAATATCATATGAGAACCGGATAGTAATCAAATGCTTTGTTTAATCATGTTAAAAATCATGACCATTGCACTGACTGGAGTAACGCTGATCCAGTTATCGAATCTTATTGAATCCAGTTATTGAATCTTCCATTATCAAATACACAAAGAATTGTAACACGATTATTAGTGAAGGTCTATACAAACTGGTTAGCTTTGTCGCAGACAAAATTTGGCTACAGTTCCCTTTCTTGACCACAAAATAGAGATTTAACAGGTGATGCCAGATCCGAACACCACCAACCCGAACACCACCATCCGGTAACACTTGTTTACCAATGACGTCTTAGCTACGTCTCTTCCTTGTATATCAACTGACTGTTCTACGTCTTCTATCTCATTCTTGTATCTTCCCTGACGACGATGTGATCATTACACAAAAGTGCACTTGGGAATTTACCGTGTTTCATTTTCCTCTTGGTTATCAACAAATACTATATCACGTACACCACTATAAACTATTGCAATATATGTATATATATATATATATATATATATATATATATATATATATATATATATATATATATATATATATATATATATACTTTAGAACGCATAACCTCATCAGCAGGACCGTACGATCTTTGGGTATGACCTGACCTTTGAACTGACCCTTAAGGGTCCGGTCAAAGGTCAGGTCAAAGGTCAGGTCATGATATCTAAGGGTCTTACGGTCGTGCTCATAGGATTAGGTCTACCTAACCATCGACTCTCTCTCTCTCTCTCTCTCTCTCTCTCTCTCTCTCTCTCTCTCTCTCTCTCTCCCCTGCGTTAACTAAGAAAAAACTTAAAGTCCTAAACGTCGTGATAAATAACTTATTATAACTCACTTATGCTACACTTTACAAACTGACTCAAACAATTAACACTATTATTCACAGCAAGCAATGAATGCTTTCTACTGCCTGTACAGCCGATTATCATTATCATTATTATCATTATTATTATTATCATTATCATTATCATTATTATCATTATTATCATTATTACCATCATCATCATTATTATCATTATTATTATTATTAATTATTACTATTATTATCATTATTATCTTTATCATCATCATTATCATTATTATATTTCGCTGTTTCCCGCGTAGCGAGGTACCGCCAAAAAACAGAAGGACGAAGGACGGTTTCATTTGCTTACATCCACATTCCAGCTGCCAAGAACAGTGCACCAAACCCATGGCTTCTCTATCTCCAGAGCCAGGCTCCACAGACCTCTCCTTGGATTCACCTGACCCCCTTCTAAACCTAATGAACACCACGTCGCCCCCTGTATACCACAACGCTCCAGGTCGTTCTATCCCATACACACCTTTCATCCTCTGGTAGGTTCAGGCCTCGACAACTTAAAGCTTCTTTTACGCCATCATTCCATCACCTCTTCGGTCTCCCTTTCTTATTCTCTCCACTTCTAAAATACTTTTCTTCATTTCATGTCAGTCTCTCTTCACTCATCCTCCTCGTATGTCTAAACCATTCCAGCACACCCTGTTTAGCTCACTCGGTCATACCACTCATTTCTCTTACGGTCATGCTTTACACAATCAACCTTCCTCAATCCACATAGTTTCTTCAAACATTTTACTGTCATCACATCAACCCTATTCCATTCTCTGGTGTTCAGGGCGCGCGACACGCACCAATACAGCGCCCCTGGGACGACCATACCATCAAACATACCCATCGTTGCCCATAGAAATAGTGACCTCTCTTTCCACAAGCTTTTCAACTGCATCCAGGATCTTATTTTGCTACCTCACCCACCCAATGGCTCACATCAGCTTCCCTGGTTCCATCCGCTGTCATGTAACTAAAACACTCCACTTCCTCCAGGTTTTCTCCTTTCAAACTCACACGCACACAGACCTGTCTTTACTCCATCGCTAAACCTCATTACCAAACTTTTATTGACATTAATTCAACTTTCTCCTCTCACACTCTCTCCCAAACTCACACACCAGCCAGCCTCCGCGGTTTCTCGAGAGTTTGATTCTGCCACCAGAGCTGTATTATCAGTTATTATTATTATTATTATTATTATTATTATTATTATTATTATCATTATTATTATCATTATTATTATTATTATTATTATTATTATTATTATTATTA
This sequence comes from Panulirus ornatus, assembly GCF_036320965.1. Classification (NCBI taxonomy): domain Eukaryota; kingdom Metazoa; phylum Arthropoda; class Malacostraca; order Decapoda; family Palinuridae; genus Panulirus; species Panulirus ornatus. Next base: position 13,439,708 of record NC_092286.1, read on the forward strand.
TTATTATTATTATTATTACTATCGTTATTATTACTATTATCATCCTTATTATTATCACAATCATTATCATAATGATCATAATAACTAAAAATGACAATAATAATAATAATGATGATAATAATAATAATAATAATAATAATAATAATAATAATAATAATAATAAAAATGATGATAATAATTATTATGATGATAATTATAACAACCTATTATCATTATTACTTGTATCAGTAGCCTCTCTGGCCAGCCTTTGAGCCTAGTTTATATCATTTTCAGGGTCAGGTCTAAAAGGTCACCCATCTCCACTCCACACTCATCTCCAATAAACCATGTCATCTCTACCCTTCATCTTCACTACACTTTCGTCATCAATAATTCGTCATTTTCGTTACATCTTAATGTTCACTACCCAGTTTTATTCATCCTAAAGTTAGGATCATGCTGTGTTCATTATGTTCTTCACTACACCCTCATCCTCACAATACCCTGACCTTCACCAAGCTGGGTTCGAGGCCAGCTTTCGGCCTACCCTGAGCCTAGTTCACTATATCTTTCCTTTACTTCACCCTAGTCTTCCCATACCCTTATCTTCACTAAGACTGGCCAAAGGCCATAGACCTAGCTCTTTATGCTCTTCTGCATTACATCCACATCATCACAATATCCGTGCACACAAAGCCACAAAGCTAGGTATACCACATTCTTCTTCTCTGTACCCTCATATTTGTATACTATCATCTTCACTTAGTTCCTACACACACACACACACACACACACACACACACAAGATGCATAACTATTATTTTTCTGTAATCATCATTATCATTATTATCATCATTATTATTATCATTATTATCATTATTATTATTATTATTATTATTATTATTATTATCATTATTATTATCATTATTATTATTATTATTATTATTATTATTAGTAGTAGTAGTAGTAGTAGTAGTAGTAGCATCGTCATTATTGCCATTAATCATTATCATTATTATTATTATTATTCTATCCTTGGGGATAGGGGAGAAAGAATACTTCCCACGTATTCCCTGCGTGTCGTACAAGGCGACTAAAAGGGGAGGGAGCGTGGGGCTGGAAATCCTCCCCTCTCGTTTTTTTTTTTTTTAATTTTCCAAAAGAAGGAACAGAGAAGGGGGCCAGGTGAGGATATTCCCTCAAAGGCCCAGTCCTCTGTTCTTAACGCTACCTCGCTAACGCGGGAAATGGCGTATAGTTTGAAAGAAAGAAAAGAATTATTATTATTATTATTATTATTATTATTATTATTATTATTATTATTATTATCATTATTATCATTATCATTATTATTATTATTATCATTATCATTATTATTATTATTATTATTATTATCATCATTATTATCATTATAATTATCATATTATTGTTTCCTTCTTACCGTCGTAAGTCGAGTTAGAAGCTAGTATTCACGAGAGGTTAGGCTGTCTGATGCCAATATTCGCCCTCCTTTTGGCCCGTTCTCTGGAAAGCCACTTTCCTAAACAGGTTAAATTAACGTTATTGCTTCTCTAGATCCAGCCACATTTGGTTATCTGGTTCACATTAGAACTGATAACCTCGACTATGGACACTAACTGAAGGAGAAGGGTGGCGTTCGTGAGTATCTAGAGTACAACGATTTAATCTCACAAATAAGACTTTAACCTCTTGAATACGATTTAATCCCGTGAGTACAAGCCTTTATCCACTTGAGTACGACGACTTAACCTCTCAAATAAGACGACTTTGACCCCCCTGAGCACGACTTAATCCTGTGAGTACGAACCTGTAACCACTTGAGTACGACGACCTAACCTCTCAAATAAGACGACTTTAACCTCTTCAGTGCGACTCAATCCTGTGAGTGCGAACCTTTATCCATTTTAGTACAAAGACTTTAACTCACGTTAAGGTCGACGAAGGCTTATTAAGTCGTCGTCCTCAAGGATCTAATCCGTCGTGCTCAACACCTTGACGGCAAACGCTCTCTCAGGCGCTGCCAATTCAGCCTGACTCACAAACTAAGGAAGGTAATCACCAAAGACATGCAAGATGACATGAGACTTTTCTTTAACTGTCTTTTTTTTGGGGGGGGAGGGAGGGCACAGTTAACAGTGAGGGAGGGAGTGAGGGAGAGAGGGAGGGAGGAGACCAGCAGCAGTTACTACTTCAACTTCGACGCTGAAGCAACAGTTTAGCGGAGCCAACACCAACCATCACCACCACCAAACAGGTTTTCTGTGGCTCACAACTCAGGGAGTGGTGAGCCTGCCTGGTGAGGGTCCTGGGTAGTGGTGGTAGTGACCTTGTTTGGTGAGGATCTTGTTCCGTGACCTTGGTGAAGAGAGGAGGGAGAGAGGGGATTGTTGTGACCTTGGTGGAGAGGTTGATGACCCTTGTTTAGTGAGGATCTTGCTCGGTGACCTCGGTGAAGGGAAGGTCAGTGACCTCAGAGAAGGGAAGGTCAGTGACCTTGGTGAACGGGAAGGTCAGTGACCTTGGTAAAGGTGAGGTCAGTGACCTTGGGGAAGAAGATGGAGGTCAGTGATCTTGGTGAAGGAGGAAGGCAGTGGCCTTATTCTTGTTATCATGGTTGGTAATGATAGTGATGATAGGGTGAGAATGATAGTGATGATAGGGTGAGAATGATAGTGGTGATAGGGTGATACAGACGACGGTGATGGTCATATTGGTGATAATGATGTTGCTGGCACTACTGAACATTAGGTGTCCTTGCTGGTGTGTTTCCAGTTATAAAATAGCATCTAGGTGGCGTCTGATAGTGACAAAACTGTACCTGTTACGATAATTATGGCAGGAGCAATGACAAATGACGTCCACACACACACACATATCATAAAATCTCTAAACCATGAAAACTTTTATCAACAGGGAGTCAAAGACCTCTGCAGTAATGACAAATTATCCTCTCAGTTCCTTTCTACTTTACTATCCTGACTCCTTCCTGCAGCCGTGCATAGGGAGGGGCCTTCTGCTTTACTACTCTGTGTCCATCTATAGTGGTGGATGGGGAGGAGCCTTCTGCTTTACTATCTTGTTTCAATCTATAACAGAGGATGGGAAGGAGCCTTCTGCTTTACTATCTTATTTCCATCTATAACATTGGGTGGGGAGGAGCCTTTTGCTTTACTATCCTGTCTCCATCTATAACAACGTGTAGGGAGGAGCCTTCTACTTTACTATCTTGCCTCCATCTACAGTAGTAGGTGGAGGGGAGCAACTCTCTTGTCTCTGTCTATAGAGATTAGAAATCCTGGTTATCATTACCCCCCTCCTCCCTCAGTATATAACCTCGTCACAGACTAACTATTAGGTCTTCTGTTATCTGGCCCTCCGCTCAACCTCCCCACCTCCCTCCCCCGACACTTCTCATCCTTCTGACACCTCCCTGTGACACCCTCCCCACCTGACACTTCCCCCTCCGAATACTACAATCCCTTTGAACAAACCCTTCCTGACCATTCCCCCTTCCTAACACGCCTACCTCTCTTGACACTTCCCTCTCCTGACATTCCGCCCTCCCGACAAGCCTCCTCCTTCTCCTCCTCCCCTTACCGCCCCCGTATGGCACATCAGGCAACAGGGGTCGGCCAGAGGAGCTCCCGGCCCCACACCGTTAACCCTCCTGGGTCGGGGCCGACACCTGCTGCTGCTGCTGCTGCTGCTGCTCGCCGTGTGTGAACCACGCCAACTGTGAGCGCTGTGGGAAACCTCCCACCACTTGAAAGGGTTCCAATTAAATGCCTCTCCCTCTCCCCTTGAGCAAGGCGTTACGACCCTTGAACACGACTGCGTGGGTGTGCACGACCCCTTGAGCAAGGCGTTACGACCCTTGAACACGACTGCGTGGGTGTTCACGACCCCTTGAGCAAGGCGTTACGACCCTTGAACACGACTGCGTGGGTGTTCACGACCCCTTGAGCAAGGCGTTACGACCCTTGAACACGACTGCGTGGGTGTTCACGACCCCTTGAGCAAGGCGTTACGACCCTTGAACACGACTGCGTGGGTGTGCACGACCCCTTGAGCAAGGCGTTACGACCCTTGAACACGACTGCGTGGGTGTGCACGACCCCTTGAGCAAGGCGTTACGACCCTTGAACACGACTGCGAGGGTGTGCACGACCCCTTGAGCAAGGCGTTACGACCCTTGAACACGACTGCGTGGGTGTTCACGACCCCTTGAGCAAGGCGTTACGACCCTTGAACACGACTGCGTGGGTGTTCACGACCCCTTGAGCAAGGCGTTACGACCCTTGAACACGACTGTGTGGGTGTGCACGACCCCTTGAGCAAGGCGTTACGACCCTTGAACACGACTGCGTGGGTGTGCACGACCCCTTGAGCAAGGCGTTACGACCCTTGAACACGACTGCGTGGGTGTGCACGACCCCCTGAGCAAGGCGTTACGACCCTTGAACACGACTGCGTGGGTGTTCACGACCCCTTGAGCAAGGCGTTACGACCCTTGAACACGACTGCGTGGGTGTTCACGACCCCTTGAGCAAGGCGTTACGACCCTTGAACACGACTGCGTGGGTGTGCACGACCCCTTGAGCAAGGCGTTACGACCCTTGAACACGACTGCGTGGGTGTTCACGACCCCTTGAGCAAGGCGTTACGACCCTTGAACACGATTGCGTGGGTGTGCACGACCCCTTGAGCAAGGCGTTACGACCCTTGAACACGACTGCGTGGGTGTGCACGACCCCTTGAGCAAGGCGTTACGACTCTTGAACACGACTGCGTGGGTGTGCACGACCCCTTGAGCAAGGCGTTACGACCCTTGAACACGACTGCGTGGGTGTGCACGACCCCCTGAGCAAGGCGTTACGACCCTTAAACACGACTGCGTGGGTGTTCACGACCCCTTGAGCAAGGCGTTACGACTCTTGAACACGACTGCGTGGGTGTTCACGACCCCTTGAGCAAGGCGTTACGACTCTTGAACACGACTGCGTGGGTGTGCACGACCCCTTGAGCAAGGCGTTATGACCCTTGAACACGACTGCGTGGGTGTTCACGACCCCTTGAGCAAGGCGTTACGACCCTTGAACACGATTGCGTGGGTGTGCACGACACCTTGAGCAAGGCGGTGTGTGAGCCTTGAGGACGACCTGTGAGAATCCTTGGGGACGACCCGCGCGAACCTTGAGCACGACCCGCGCGAACCTTGAGCACGACCCGTGAGAACCTTGAGCACGACCCGTGCGTACCTTGAGCACGACCCGTGAGAACCTTAGCACGACCCGCGCAAACCCTGAGCACGACCCGTGAGAACCTTGAGCACGACCCGCGCAAACCTTGAGCACGACCCGTGAGAACAGCTGAGCACGACTCGCGTGAAACTTGAGCACGACCCGTAGGCACGATCCTTGAGTATAATGACCTGGCTTCTGACCTGACCCTTAATGCACAAGTCAAAGGCCCTGTTATTCGTAACCAAGGGTCGTGCCGTCGTGCTTAAGGGTCGTACCGTCGTGCTCAAGGGTAGTGCCGTCGTACTCAAAGGGCTAAAATGGCGCTATGACACGTAATTCTGATAGGCAGTCTGGGAAGAACTCAAACTCGCCACATCAGTATAAAACTACCGAGATAACAAAATGTAGATTAAAAAAAAATCTGTCTGTACCTCATCCGTTTTCTTCCCCTAACAACCCCAAACCTCCTCCATGATTCTTCCCCCGTAACAGCCGAAATCTCCCTCCAAACCCTTCCCCCCTCCTCGTAACAGCCGAAATCTCCCTCCAAACCCTTCCCCCCTCCTCGTAACAGCCGAAATCTCCCGCCAAACCCTTCCCTCCTCGTAACAGCCGAAATCTCCCTCCAAACCCTTCCCCCCTCCTCGTAACAGCCGAAATCTCCCACCAAACCCTCCCCCCTCCTCGTAACAGCCGAAACCTCCAGGTCTTCTGATTACCCCAACAGCAAAATATGATTCGCATCCGATGTTACCCCCAGAGAGCTCTTACACACGCCCCGCCATCCCCTGTCTCACAACTGACACAAGAGAATGGCACATCTACGTACATGACGACATCTGACACTCAACAATTCCCTGTGTGTGTGTGTGTGTGTGTGTGTGTGTGTGTGAGTTCACATGCAATTCCCTGAGGCATTACTTCCTCGTCTGCAGCGTCTCGTTTTCCCTGTGGACGACCAGCACGGGTCGTCACCGTCGTCTGGCATCTTCCAAGTCCTGCCTGTGGCTTCTTCAGTCCCTCACCTCCAGTGGCTGTCGTCCTGTTGTCCTTCCATCGTACGACGTGGTCCCTATTATTTCGTCGTCTTGCCATTACACGCAACACCAACGGTGTCATACTCCATCACAGGCAGCACTTATGATGTCATAGTCCATCACATTCAGCACCTACTGTGTCACACTCCATCAAGCGTACCTCTCTCCCTCTACCAGCCTAGAATTCATCGTCGTCTCCGCTTCCTCTCAGTATATATGCACGATCCCATCCATAGCTTCCATCTTTGAGGTGGGAAGGGCCTTTCTCCTCCCACCTTCCTTCCCTTAATCCTTCCCTCCATCCCATGTTACATTATCTCCTGTCATCTCTCAGTTATTACTGCCTCTACCTGACCAACCAACCCACGTCCCCCCACATATGCCCTCATCAGGAGGGCTCACCATCCACAACCCCTCCCCACACAACCCTCTGAAGCAGAGCAGTGTGATGAGCCCCCACTTCATCCCCCCTTCGCATGACCAATACGACCTTAAAGGATGATGGCCAAGGCCTCAAGACCTGACCCCCTAAGAGTCATATCAAAAGCCTAGGCCATCGTACCCTAACAGATGAACCGTCGTGCTTCTCAAGGGTCGTGCAATCTTGCTGAGCCAGAGTCGTAGCGTCGTGCTTGTCGAGGGTGGGTCATACAGTCGTTTCTCTCTCAAGGGTTACACCGTCGTGCTTGTGGAGGGTCGTACCGTCGTGCTCGTGGAGGGTCGTATCGTCGTGCTCGTGGAGGGTCGTACCGTCGTGTTCTCGTCAAGGGCCGGACCACCGTGCTCTTCCCAACAGCCGTACCGCCATGCTGGTCTTGTCAAGGGGCCGTACCGCCGTGCCAGTCATGCCAAGGGTCGTAACACCGTGCTGGTCTTGTCAAGGGGCCGTAACACTGTGCTGCTCTTGTCAAGGGGCCGTAACACTGTGCTGCTCTTGTCAAGGGGCCGTAACATCGTGCTGCTCTTGTCAAGGGGCCGTAACATCGTGCTGGTCTTGTCAAGGGGCCGTAGTGCCGTGCAGGTCTTGGTGGGGCTGCTACAACAGAGGTGCGTATGTATACATATCTATGACTACCAATAACACTCTCACCACACGAGGATGATGGTGGTCAACTCCGTCCATTCAAAACTAAGTCCAGATCATTCAATAGTAACAAAAAGAAAAAAGAACTACCTTCCCACCATCAATCACTCTTCCATTACTGACAACGCAGACCCAGTGTCGATAAGTACGCCCTTCACGACGGCCTCACACGCACTCTTAATCAACACGATCTTATCATCGCTGATATATCTTGAGTGGGAAAAAATAAATATATATGTATCTAGAAGGCTTATCAAGGTCTTGATGATAGACTATACTGTTTATAACCCACAGTTAGAACACACACACACACACACACACACACACACACACACAGTATAAACACGGAATGACAAACAGGTCTTGGGTTGGGTTGTGTGTATATACTTACACACACATTGGAATAAAGACATGATACATATATACAAGATCAGTAAACAACATCCTATTGATGCCCGATTCAAGCTAGGCTACAGACACTCACGGCAGTTTTGCCTCTCCTGTTTACAACGAGCAAACCAGACTGTAAACTTTGTCTGCAGGATGACTCACTCTCGCCAACTTTACGTACTTGACCCTCGCGAAATTAGCGAATTCATCAGAGATATTTTGTACCGTTCTGTACAAGATGTGTGCACTCCTCTCACTCATAACAATGATCTGCTACAGAGACTTCATAAACACCTTAACTTTACCTAGTGTATATAGTTCATTTACGTATCTCGCTATATAATTCCAATCACTGCTGTTCAGCCCTTGGTCAACAGTTCATATACTATATAACTTTTTTCCATGTTCAGTTCCAATCCTTTATACCTTGATGGAGGAACGGGAGCCTAGTGCTATCACGAGGTACCTCTGTTATAACTTGTGGTATAAGTCATTCACTGTCGCCCTTTTATGAAAGGTTCATTTCCGAGTCAATCACTGAGGCAACCCATCCCTAACAGACAGTGTACTCTGTCTCTCCCCTTCTGCGCCGCTGCCCACAGGATAGGCAGGTGTCCACAGTAAACTCGCTGTTCTTGTGGCATGAATCAGTTCACCTGCCACCATCCAAAGCCATCTACCCAACACTAGCAGTGAGCACAACACACTAAGAACCATACATGCGCAGTGAGTGCACGAGTGTACGACCTTGTTGGTCGTCTCCAACACCCCCCGAGAAAAGTGTCCAATTTTATATTTCCAGTTGGTGGTTATACCCTGATGTTACTAGCCTTAATGACCCCTGCCAGTCTATAGGCCTAGAGCCTAAATACACGGCCAACCAACTAACCAAATAATGCGTTACCATCACAGTGGCCAGAGAGTACACACCATCAACACACACACACAGTTGCCACGGAATGACATATCGTTAGATACTCATCGTCTGTATTGGCCGCATCCCATGAGCATATTCCTTACACATTAACTTCTCAATGGAGTTTTTCTTTGTTCCCACTGCAGTACAACACCCATCCACACCCACAGTTTCAACCCTACGGAACGAGAAATAAACAACGTAGAAGTAAAGTTAGCAATGTGGAGTCTGGAGATAACATGTTGTGGCATCAGTATTACAGATGAGTGAACAGTGTTGCCATCAGGTGTGTCTTTTGATTTTCCTGCCTTATTCAATCATGAAATGCTTATAATTCTGCTTTTATGCCGTTATAATCACTATAATACTACGTACATATATTCTATGAGTAACATCTATAAGGAAATTTATATATATATATATATATATATATATATATATATATATATATATATATATATATATATATATAGTATTCAATTTCAATTACAATTTTAGTCAACATGTAATGTTTCTGTACATGTGGCGTGACATGTTTCGTGGAGACAGTCCACCTCATCAAGTGCCAGTACTTAACAAAGTATGTAAATCCCAACATCACACTTGGTTCCCACCGTCCAACACCAATCTTTCCAGGCCAGGCAAAGCAGACAGTGCTTGGCCTAGAAAGATTGATGTTGGACGGTGGGAACCAAGTGTGATGTTGGGACTTGAATAACTCTGTTAAATACTGGCACCTGATGAGGAGGACTGTCTCCACGAAGCATGTGCCACATGCATAGAAACATTACATGTTAAACAAAATTGTATGAACTACTGAAGTGCGCATTTACGTTCATATATATATATATATATATATATATATATATATATATATATATATATATATATATATATATATATATATATATATATGATTGGTTCACTCTCCCTCTTCTATAAGTATTACTTTGTTTTTTGCTCCCGAGAGCTGGCTGCTTGCGTGTCCCCACCAGTAGCAAGACCATGTGTGTGTGTGTGTGTGTGTGTGTGTGTGTGTGTGTGTGTGTGTGTGTGTGTGTGTGTGTAAGTGACAAGCGTGTGGTAGATAATTTACTGCAAAATAAAAAGAGAGAGCAAATGGATCACTTCCAGCAGAGGCTAAAGTAAGCGAGAGACAGCATGGCTCCTGGAAAAAAAAAAAAAAGTCATGTAAAACGAACCACTTAGGTTTCTCTACTCGTGCGAGAGCTCCGTTTCACAAAGAGGAGAAGGTTAGGTAGAGTGTCTGTATCTGGACTGCATCAAAGCATTTGACACTGTACCAAATTAGAAGGCTGGTAAAACAGCTCGATCTCCCAGCGGGAATAATGGAGAGATTCTTCCTTAGTATTCAGGGAACAAAGAACACATGCCAGAGGAACCCTCTCGAAATGTGTTGAGGTCACCAACACCCTGCGTGTCGCAGGGTTCTGTCCTGGGACCACTGGTCTTGTTCTACGTACATGACTTGCTCAAAGGACTGGACTCCTACCTGTAAATGTCTGCAGACAATGACAAAGCCGTGAGGGAAGTGAAAAGCGTTGAGGATTGCACCTACTTACAACGGGACCTAGACAAACTCCAGTGGTGGTTTAATACAGGGTTGATACAAATGAACTCGAATAACTGTAAAGTAATGGTGGATCACAGCACAAGAAGGCCCACAGTATGAATAAATCATCTTGTGGGATGAGACGGATTTTTGAGGTGGTGTCGTCCCCCACCCGTCACCAGCGCCCCACATTACGAGAATGTTCAAGGAGACAAACTGTCCTGCATTAAAGTAAATGGGTAAAGGAATATTCAGCAAGCTGTTCCCATTCAACATTAAACCCAAACTAGACTATGCTTCAAAACCTTGGTCGCAGCACTTAAAGAATTACATAGAGCTAATAGAGAATGTCAAAAGGAGAGCAAAATATATGGTACTGGAATTAAGAGAACCGAGTTACAGTGAAAGGCTAAAGGCCTTAAATTTGCCCAACATGAAACAGAAAAGAATGAGTGGTGACCTCATCAAAACCATTTTAAGTGTTTAAACCAGCATGATGAAGAAAGTGAACAGTCTTTCGGAAGATGTAAGGCTAGAAAACAAGGGAACAGAACATGAAATTAAGCAAGAAACTTGATGGAAAGGATGTGAAGAATTCCTTTAATATTCTCACAGTAGTGAATGAATGGGAGAAACTGAGTTATGAGATAGTGAATGTGGTCAGCAAACAGAAGTGTAAAAAAGTTGTTTGACAGTAAAATGTGTAGAACTCCCTCCCCGTAGCTAACCTCGTCAATTACAAATACGTATCTTCACGAAGCTACACAATTTTTTTTTCTATACCTGTTGATTTCTTTTCATTCTTCTTAAGAATGAAGGAAAAGAACAGAGAAGAGAGAGGAGAGAGAGAGAGAGAGAGAGAGAGAGAGAGAGAGAGAGAGAGAGAGAGAGAGAGAGAGAGAGAGAGACATCAAGCACATTCATGACCTGGAGTACCTCCCCTCCCTCTCCTCCCGTACAGTATCCACCCCCCCCCCCCCGCCCCACACACCCCCTTAGTAAGTACCGGGCGGTACGTGGTACACCTTCCCATCCACAAGGGGGGGTCCTCCCCCCCCTTCCGGGCACTAGAGAGGGCGTGGTAATCCTACGTGCACTGGGGTAAGTGGGCGGGTCTCTCTCTCTCTCTCTCTCTCTCTCTCTCTCTCTCTCTCTCTCTCTCTCTCTCTCTCTCTCTCTCTCTCTCACACGTAGAAAATATACCCCTAATCAACTCGCCATACAGACAAACATAAAGCCAGCCTCACAGAGCAAGCTGAAATGGATAACGGTCGGTCAAAACACTGAGATCGAACCTTCCAGAAACCAGTCCACCTCGTCGTCGTCAACCATCACAAAACGCCTGAAGTGGACATCCCCATCGGCTAAAACAAATACAAAACAAAGCAGCCATACCCAATAAATGCAGACTAGTATTCACGGATGTTGATACAACTAAATACAATATGCAATGTACCAACTACTGCATCTTACACTGCATTCAAAATAGAAAAAGATACAATTCAGGTCATGAGAACCATAAATAGTTACATAACACAATAATAAACAAAGTGTCTATCGGCAACGTAACCTATTTTTACCCCCAGGTGGTAGGAAATAATAGTTACTTCATCCTGTAGAAAAAGTCTCTTCCTTTAGGTCGGGTGGACGTGGTTGTGGTGGGCGAGGCAGCGGGTCTGGAGGGGGAGCTGTGGGCTGTAACTCTCCCCTCCTCCACCCGGGAGGGACAGCCCCCTGACCCACCTGTAGCTCGCTCGAGGCGAACTGTGTGAGGATATTATTTTCATTAGCTGTGACGTCACGGGCGAGTCAATGCTTAATCAAGGCCATCTCATTAATGATATATATATATATATATATATATATATATATATATATATATATATATATATATATATATATATATATATTTTTTTTTTTTTTTTTCTTTCTTTTTTCTTTCAAACTATTCGCCATTTCCCGTGTTAGCGAGGTAGCGTTAAGAACAGAGGACTGGGCCTTTGAGGGAATATCCTCACCTGGCCCCCTTCTCTGTTACATCTCTTGGAAAGTTGAAAAAAAAAAAAACGAGAGGGGAGGATTTCCAGCCCCCCGCTCCCTCCCTTTTTAGTCGCCTTCTACGACACGCAGGGAATACGTGGGAAGTATTCTTACTCCCCTATCCCCAGGGATATATATATATATATATATATATATATATATATATATATATATATATATATATATATATATATATATATATATACGAACAAAGTGCATATAAACGCCTAAGCCAGGTACCAGGTACCCATATTTTTTCGACCAACCCCATGGGAAGGACGAACAGCTGGTTCGACCAACTGCCGCAACCACGATTTCAGCCCATGTGCTTCGACCCCCAGGCTGCCTGTGAATACGTCACGGTCACCAACGCTAACCACAACACCACGAATTCTCGAACATTATCAACCTTGAGTGTCACCCACTGTTGTATGTACCTCTACATGGATGGTGGGGGGGTCAGCCACACGGGACCTGACCAACGAGGAGGAGGAGGAGGAGGGAGGGGCTTGGGGTTTGGGGGGTGAGTGTCTGAAATGGTGTTAGAGGGTTGGAGGGGCTGGTGGCGGGGGTGGGGGTTGGCTGCAGCAGCAGCAGCAGGGGTTACTGGATCATGACACAATGGACAGTTGTCCGGAGCGGTGGACGGTCAAGATCTGCAAGTGTCTGGTGTCAGAACGATAGGTGCAGGGGCTTTGACCGGCTGGTCTGACGGCTACACACACCCACCCATCCACACCCACACACACACACACCCATCCCACATACACACACACCTGAAGATCGTTACAGATGTGAGGACCTCCCGCCCACACCGCTGCCCCCTCTTCGCTGGTGGAGACCAGCTATGGTGGTCATCATTCTTGAGGGTGTTCGTCTTGTGTACCTAATCACCTCTACTTTCTTTTCCTACATCGACATTTGTCCTGTTCTCTTATCTACTACCCCTCTCCTGTTCTGTTGCCTTACATCTCCCTACTCGCTATTCCACTGTCTTACCCTCCCCATTTCCTGTTCTCTTATCTTGCCCTTCCCTGTCCCTGTTCTGTTTGTATTGCCTTCCAAGTCTTGCCTCTCCACTCCCTGTCCTACACTCATGCCTCCTCACTCCCTGTCCTACTGTCTTGCCTCCCCACTCCCTGTCCTATTGTCTTGCCTCCCCACTCCCTGTCCTATTGTCTTGCCTCCCCACTCCCTGTCCTATTGTCTTGCCTCCCCACTCCCAGTCCTAAAATAAGCCTGACTATACACCTACATTCGTCACCCACTCCCTTCCTGTGTCTCCTGTGTATCACACATTATCAAAAACTTCCTCTGTGTCTTAATCGTGTTCCGCAAAGTTCCAACCTCAACAAACCCGTCAATCCCGACGCCTCTACCTGTGGAGGAGCAGTCAACAAGACGGAACACCTGACAAGGAAGAAACAAGCCCCAGAAAAAAAGGAAAAGAAAAATAAAACACATTCCTTCCTCCCAGCCACCCACCCACACACTGCAAGCCATGACCAAGATCCAAGCGTCGATTCCCCCTCACTCCACAGCCCCTCCCCCACCATCCCCCTGCCCCCGGCTCGCCCCGCTACTTACATAGCCCCGCTATAAGTACGGTAAGTGAGCATGTAAGTACAGTACGCAGGCCTCGGATATATAATTCCAACCACGAGCAGATTGCTTCGCTGCAGCGCCAAGTACCTCACGCTTCGTCTAGCTCCCTCACACACACTAGCCTTGGTGCTTGGCTGGAAGGCTTCCTCAATCTGTATTTTGTATCATTTTTCTCTACAGTTTGGTATGATTTCTTTTTTTTTATATTTTGTCTACTAAAAGTGAATTTTCAATAGTAGGAAAAGGATACAACTTTTTGACTTCCTGAAGATTCGCCCCCCCACCCCCTTTACAATGTTTCATTTTTCAATGTTAGGTTACTTTACCTTAAGTTAGGTTGTTGAATTGCCGTAAGTTAGATTACATTTGGATAGGTTAGATTAGAGGCCAAACCTATCTTAACCAAACCTAACCTAACCAAACCTGAGCTAGCCTAGCCTGGAGAAATGATGGAGAGGGGTAGATTGATTTTCAGGTGATATCATTTTCAAACCCCGATGAAGTTCAGCCACAACGCTCATGATCGACTGTACTGACAAACCTTGAAACAACACACACACACACACACACACACACACACACACACACACAGTGTACATGCTTGTTACTCAACGCAAATCACGAACTTCCTTAAAGACATTCAAATAAAAGACGCACAGAAAACCGGAGCCCTCTCTCCACACACACACACACACACACACACACGCCCATCTTCCTTACAAAAAAATATCACTAACTTCACCTACCTCCCCCTCCCCCCTCTAAACGACCGACACAATGAACCAGATCCAGGAAAGTGGATGATTGGCCAATCAACGAGGAAGTAAACTGGCCAAATCTATGGGTCAACGGAGTGGCCAGTCCAGTCAATGGGGGCGACAGACTGGCCATCTAACGGAACTGTCTGTGGTCTGGGCCATTCAGCTGGGCGGTGGTAGATGTCTCATCATCCTCCTCCTCCGCGAGGCAGCCTAGACCCTCACCAGAGCGACTGAATGGCCAATTAACTGGGCGGCAGACTGGCCAATCTCTGTTAGCTGAGAGCCAGTGACAGTCGGCGGGATCCAAACTTGACGTCACTGGCGCTACGTCATCAACGGGCGAGCCTGTCATCCCCTGAATATACCACCTGCGTAAGACCCCGTACCTGAGTCATGCCTGAACCTTATCTTCATATATATATATATATATATATATATATATATATATATATATATATATATATATGGGAGAAAGAAGAAAGAATACTTCCCACGTATTCCCTGCGTGTCGTAGAAGGCGACTAAAAGGGAAGGGAGCAGGGGGCTGGAAATCCTCCCCTCTCATTCTTAATTTTCCAAAAGAACGAACAGAGAAGGGGGTCAAGTGAGGATATCCCCTCAAAGGCTCAGTCCTCTGTTCTTAACGCCACCTCGCTAACGCGGGAAATGGCGAATAGTATGAGAAAAAAAAAAAAAAAAAAAAAAAATATATATATATATATATATATATATATATATATATATTTTTTTTTTACTATTCGCCATTTCCCGCGTTAGCGAGGTAGCGTTAAGAACAGAGGAATGGGCCTTTGAGGGAATATATATATATATATATATATATATATATATATATATATATATATATATATATATATATATATATATATATATATTGATAACCCGAGGAAACACGTTACGTTACTGTCGTTACATAACAATAATAATCCTTTAAACATTAACTTTTTTACGTGAGCTGAGAAGGAATATACCCAAGCCTGAATCAGGTACTCATTTTATCGACCAACCTCTAGGCGTGGACCGACTGCCGCAACCAGGCTTCGAATCTATGCGCTCGAACGTGAACGGCCCGTGAGTGCATCACGTTCAAGGAACGCTGACCGTTACACCACGGTACAATTCAATTCTATGATCTATTACCACTTTCAACACTAGGCTTTATACAGTACTTGCCTCCGCGTACCCCCAAAATTACGTACCCTTCACCCATGCTTCAGTTGAAATGCTTCCTTTATGCTTCATTAGAAATATCAAGATTCTAAAATGAAAAGCTATCTACACACTGGTACTCTGCTTGTATAACTGCTTCCTAGCAGTTAATGTATACCACAGCACGCGTGACCGTCTTTACAATTCGACACGAAACATCTCCTCTGTGTGT
This sequence comes from Panulirus ornatus, assembly GCF_036320965.1. NCBI lineage: Eukaryota > Metazoa > Arthropoda > Malacostraca > Decapoda > Palinuridae > Panulirus > Panulirus ornatus. The sequence continues at coordinate 13,455,756 of NC_092286.1, forward strand.
GTGTGTGTGTGTGTGTGTGTGTGAGGGGGAGGGGTGGGCGCTAAGTGCGCCTTGGCGTGACTGGCTGAGTCTTAACCTGATCTGTCCATGCCGGCAACTCTCCTACCAACACTAGCGGGGAAGGTCATCTTCTTGCAAAGTTATACCGTTACACAAATCATGTACGAGTGACCTATATCATAGGCTGGGTGGCTCTCTCTCTCTCTCTCTCTCTCTCTCTCTCTCTCTCTCTCTCTCTCTCTCTCTCTCTCTCTCTCTCTCTTACTTGGAAATTATATAATAAACTTCATAAACTTCTCTCAAGAGAGAGAGAGAGAGAGAGAGAGAGAGAGAGAGAGAGAGAGAGAGAGAGAGAGAGAGAGAGAGAGAGATCCAAGGAAAATGATAAGAATATGGCCTTGCACTCATATTTATTCTTTAAACAACCAGTATGTATCACATATTACAGAGGAGTACTCGAAGGAAAACGATAATGCTGAGAAGAACAATAAAACTAACGAAAAAAAAAATGTATCAAAGTGGGTTAGTGCACTCTCACATTTAACGCAAGACTGACATGAAAAGGTTTACATACATCATGATGAGAATATCAGTGTTAAACGAAAAAAAAAATCACATTGTGACAAGTTGTGAGGGTTAGGGGTTACTATGGCCACCAACGACAGCAAGTAATGGTAATGAAATTAAATGAAACTAAACTGAATCCAATTATCCTTTCTCTTTTTTTTTTTTTTTTTACTATCCGGTTTGAACGCAGAACCATTAAACTCGACACACATTCCTCTCATTAATTTTCAAAACGATACCCTTTTATGAGGTAATAAAAGCTGACGGTATTCTCTACTCCACTAACAACAATATCGGAAGAACAATCTTGAGGCATATATGGGAAAACTAATATGAGATCCCATAATTCTGGCAAGAAATGCGAATTATGCCATGAAGCTGATAATGAAGCCGATGCTCTCCGCTGCCGGACGTATGATGAACACCTTGCTGCCGATGACGCGATCCAAGATATCTCGTGTATTCAGTGGGTCAGTATCCCGTGACAACAGGACCATATTTTTTTTTTAAACAGTCTGCCCTTTCCTTAATATAGACTCCATCATCAAGTTCGTTGGGATACAGCCATAAGCACAGCACGTCACAAGAAGGAGACTTACAAAACGGGAGACTAAGCGTCTTAAGGTGAAACGTAATCTGCAGGACGACAGGGATGCGTTGTCTCTACCGGTGTGAGTTTTCGGGTGAGTGGAGTCAACATCAGGATGTCAGCCATGAACGGTTCTTCGAAAGACGTAAAGATAGAACAGCGAGAGGCCATAACATACAATCAAGCTTAGAAATTCTTACAAAAGATGTAAAGAAGTACGGAATTATGAAACTGTGAAAGTAGATAGCGTACACGATGAAAAAGTTAACAACTAGAGAAAGTCCATATGGGGGCCCCACCAGTTTATGAGAAAAACTGCATACAAAATATATCGGGATAAACGAAAAGAGAGCAGCAACTAAGGAAAGAGTAACAACAAAGGAAAGTAATGCATATACAAAGAAAGGGTCTTTGATATTAAAATATTAGTAAGAAAGATACCAGCACATTATGGTCACACGAGAGTGTGCGTGTAAAAAAAGTATGTATTTAACAATTCCATGCAAACATATTCTTCAGAGAAAATGTAGGGACCTGCATTACCAATTCCGTTTTGCTTGGCACATGTAGACATCATATAACGATTTTAAGTTTACATTATTCCCAAAGTTTAACTGACTAAATGATAACGTCAGAAGTAACTTATGATGATTTTTCCTTGCGGTAAATATTAGATGGACGCGAGCCAAGATTTGGCTTAACTGGTATTGTAGTTGTCGGGCTGTTTGATGTGCTGATCCTCAACCAACAATTCTTTTTCACATTCCTGATACTGATCTAACTCCTTAAGCTCGAAAGACCAAACGAAACGACCCCTTAAGTACAAGACGACATATGAGTATTATGGTTTGGCCTCTGATTTGACCCTAAAGGTGGAGTCGAAGGCCAGGCCAACATAACCACGGGTCGTTACTTGTAACTCAAGGAATTATCGATAACGAATACGTAAACTGTAAGTACTGCGGAAGAAGACAGCTGTACTAAATAAGGTATGTTACTGTGCTCGCCTATATGTATGTTATGTCTCTAACCACCTTTCCTACTCGTCCAACACTCCATGGTTTTAAATATTTTCAACATTACCGCCAACCATAACAAGCTCCCTTACTCTTACATATAGTTATACCTACATTTCTATGGCCGTCAGTTACTAATTTTTTATCAAACAACAAGAAGGCTAAGGATTTCTATCTACACTCCGCCTTTTCATTAGTTATTCCCTGCATCTCCCCGCGCTCACCACCCTCTTCCGTTTCCTCTTGTCCTAACTCTTCCTGGTTCCATCAGTAGTCTCACCTATTCACAACCCCTAACCTCGGCCGGCAGTAACCCCAGCACACCGTTACCCCTCAGAGGAGGCGAAGCACAGAGACGCACATCAACATGCCTCCCCAAGGTTGCGGCCGCCGTCAACCAGCACATGGAGCTGTGCGCCACAATACCCGCCTCCCAGCGGCAGCAAGAGACACGCGCACCTCCTCACCCGCCAGCGTTACGGCAGGGCCAGGCTCACGTCCGCATTTTTTTTTTCCACCCCCACAACGGTACCGTTCAGTATTACTCTCGCTCGCCTTGACAGCATTAACCTCGTGAACACGAAGCTTCGACCCTTGAGCATGAAGGTACAATACTAAAGCATGGTGGCCAACCCTCTGACCTGAACCTAAAGGATTAGGTCAAAAAATTCACGTCATCATACCTGAGGGTCATATCATTAGTGTTCAAGGGTCATGCCTTTATGTAAAACTACTTTCGGTCTGTAAATGAAAAAACGTTAATCCTAAACTGCCTGAATTTTCGCATGTAGCTTGTTTTCCTGTGGAGTTTTCAGAGTACGCAACTGACAGCCTAGCTTGCAAGTACACCAGATTGCCTGATGGGCAGACGCATAGCAGTTCCACCAACAACCTAATAATACTGCATATCCAACAAACTACTCACACCAGAAAAAAAAATAAAAACATTCCTATCATTTTCGTTTAACTACTTTCCCCCGTTCCCAACCCTCTACCCTAAAGAAATAGTTCCCAAGAGAAAAGTTCAGGCAGGTACACGCGAGCGAAATATCACCCTAGAAATTATTAGAAATGTCACGCCATACGTCTGGCAGGTATAGGGAACCTTGTTTTTTTCGTACTGAATGGTTGGGGGGAGGAGAAAGGGGAAGGTGAAGTCAATATAAAGTAGTGTACAAACGTTCGCTTTAGGTTTTATTAGTGTTGATGGTTTCCTGGATAAGCATATTTTGGTTCCTTATCTAGTATGTGTATGTAGTGATGTTTCAAGAAGGAAAGTAGAAATAATGAAAAAAAAAAAAATGAATGTAAGGATTGATGCCTGGAAACTCTCTCAGTGCTTTAAAGTCTCCGAAGGAACCCGGTGTGTTCCATAATTACTGATGCTAAAGCGGTCTTGCGATATGTCTCTAAGTTATCGTTTTTTTTTTTTTTCATGCTCCTTAACCATGTACCAGCTGGTTTTACCGTATATTTTTGTGTTCAGTATTTTCGATGTTGGGCTTTTTTTTTTTTTTTTAATACGTGACGAATCTGTTTTGTCCCTTCTGTAGTTTCAGCGTGTGTGATGTGCGGGCGAGAAGGTCGCTATGGGAAGGATCACGGCCTTTACAGTGTTACTTTTGCCATTCCGGAAGGAGCCAGAATCTGTACTGGTTGGTAAGGGCTTTGTTGCCTTGTGCGATTCCTTTGTTATGTTCTGCTATCAAGCCTCGTCATGTTACTGTATGGCGTAGCAGTTTACAGCTCTTCTGGTGGCTTTCTCGCTGAGTTTTGTTCTCCTTGGCGCCATAAACGCTCCCTAACTATTCCCTCCAGCCCATACGGGGTGTTCGAATATCGTATCCATATTTGACAAGTGTCTTTTCTACTGGCTATCATTTACACCATCAGGAACACACTCCATGTAAACGCTGTTAGATGAATATACAATTTACTTGAACATCGGCGCATATTGGTTAACATTTACCGAAGCCTATCCCCAAACGTGGTATCATTCTTCCTGGCCTTTTTCCACTTCCATTTCTGCAGTCAGGAATCGCCAGCTGTTGATTTCTTTCCTCTCGAACACGGCGTTACGACCCTTGGGAATGATGGCGTGATCTTTGCCCTGACCTTCAACGGGTCAGGTCAATGGCCAGGCCATTACCAAGGGTAGTACGTCATGATCAAGTTTTTATTTTCTTCCCTCTTCGCGTTCCAGAGGCCACAACAAGTATAATGAAAAAGATGAGAATAAACTGACCGATGGAATTACACAGATGTGGAGTAGGTGGATGAGCACAATGATCAAGGAGTTAACTGGCATGTGAGATGAGAGGTGAGTACAGTACGCGCGGTGAGTACATCTAGTGAAAGAATTCAATGAATAACTGAGGCAACGTAAGGTGAGACTGAACCTGGTGTGGAGAATGTGAAAGCAAAGTTGAGTAAGTAATGTGAGAACAGAGATGAATAAGGTGAGAGGAGACAACGTCCAATCATTAAGATAGTAAATTGGTGAGAGCGAACATACTACTTGTGGAAAACAAATTGTGTGCTCTGATTAAGGGAATCAAAAATATAAGCTCAGTGAGAACAGTGAGTAAGCCCAGCGAAGTAAGTTGAGTGGTGGGTAAAACTGCCCGCCAGAACTTAGGAGCTTCGCATACAGATGTTTATTTTTTCTCCTCGAGTGTTTAGTTATCGGGGAAGGAGTTCCGGGATACTACCATCCGAGAGAAAGAGGGACTGTTGCCAACATGACGCTCACGCCGGCTATGTTAACGGTCTCCGAGGAGGAAAAGCAGCGACTTTATATACGTTCGTCCCACATCCATCTCCTCGGATCTTATTCCATCACCCATTCCATACTTCTATACATCCTATTCCAATCCTTTTTTTTTCTTCTTCTCTTTTCCCCGACTTCTACATAAGTTTCATCAATCTTAAACTTTTCAAAAGGAAAACAGCAAGATACAATGCATCTAACGAAGGAATTTAAACTTCATTCGCTAGTTCACCACCCGACATGCTTTAGCGTCGACAAGACACCCAAGGCACTTGACAAACTTGAGGATGAACTCATACAACTCAGTCCTTTTACAGTAACTCAAATCTTAATTATCTCTACTGTGACATCGAACACTGAGTGAAAACAGGAGGTATGTACATAAGAAAGTCTATTGATTTCACTCCTGTCCATCCTGTCTCGTTACATAAATTCTTTTTTGATTTTCTTATCATACTGGAGGAAAAACAAGAGCAATAAGTGGATTCGAGTATAATTTGAACCTTTATGTACATCCAATAATCGAACTGAATCACATAACGGGTACGATTTCTATAGTAGGATGGTAAGACCCTTGAGCACAATGCTGTGACCTTGAGCATGACGGTACAACCTATGGACATGGCAATAACCTTCGAGTACGATGACATGATCGTAAAAATAAAGCACGACGGTGTGACCCTTTGACACAACGGCCTAGAAAGTAACCTGACTTATGAAGGTCAGGTCAAAAGGTCACATCTAAGCTCGAGAGGTGACCTCAAACTATTATACAGCCAGAAAAAAAATGCATAAAAGACGTGCATATATAATACAACTGTGTGTTACCTTTAGCTCGAAACGTATTTGAACCTATCTATCCTATTACATATCGTACGTATTCTACCAGCCCTCGATTGTAAACTGCCTATATTCCCACACCCGCTCAACCAACTGGAAGGCAGGTGGCAGGCAGCGTGGCATGTGAGGTCACTGCTCCAACCTACCCAACCTCTTCCAGTCCACCACTCCTGACCCACACACCCTCTCCTTCAGCCTCCCCACAACAGCGTATCTCGAGCTGTTCCGACGACTTAACACACTGATCTATCGCCATTGCTAATACTTCTATTGTGCTTACCTTGGGTTAGGTAAACATGTTGCTATTTGCTAACTCACCATTACATGGTGTTAAAGACTTCAGAGGTAATTACTATTTGTGATTACTATTTCTGAGTTACTGGGAGGGAAATTTACACTCGTGTTGCACTGTCTTTTAACACAGTATATGTGTATCATGTCTTTTCTCCTATAGGGGTATGCAAACACACATACACCAGTCCACCCACCCGTGTGTGCGCGCGTGTGTGTGTGTGTGTGTGTGTGTGTGGATACGTTCAGCAGCCTAGTTGTTACGGAGGTGGCCAAGCCTAAAAGTGAGGTCCGTTGTCCAGAGAACGGGTTTTTACGGTCTATGGTCTCCGTTCATTACCGAAACTTTGGCTAACTGTAGATCAAGAGTCTTTTCTCTAGGAGATACCTTTTCCAAGTGATATCTATCATTCAGGTCTTGCTTATTTCAATCATTTCACAGCCAGTCTTTTTATATAGTTGTTAAAGATGAAAACAAACGTTTTTATTGTTTCATGCAAACTTAAATAACTCTTATGGTGCTTGAGTTCTTAAAGTGAATAGTAGACTAAGAACACACATCATTCTTCACATACACAATTCAGAAATCGTTCCAAGTGATATTAAACCACCTGAAGTACTCGCAAATGAAGAGCCACAGATGAAACCCTTACGCACGACAGGACCTTTGAACACGGCATTGCGGCCTTGGGTTTGATGGCGTAACCTTTACCTTAACCCTTTAAAAAAGGTCATATCAAAGGTCACACTATCATACTCAAAGTTCCCTACAGTGTTCTAAAAAAATTTTTACAGCAACTGCGTAAAGAAACTGGATTTGCATATACATTACTTTCAATAGTGTATGCGGTATATAAAGTTACAACGCACTGATTTGATCGTTGTACCATCATAGAAAAATAGCGCAAAATAAATCAACCGATGTTCACATTTCCACTAACCAAAATCGCCGCGGTTCCCGCTATTTTCAGCCCACTCTTTCCCTACTATGGGCAGCCTCTCGGGCCTTCATGATAGGAAGATACTCCTACAGTCCAAGAAAGGCAAGATGACATAATTACATCTAGTTGTGAATGGCACGGAAGAGCTGCGCAACGGGTCCCGCCCATCAATAGACACCAATCACTATGCTCTCCGAACGCCGCGTCCGAAAACGTCAACTCAACATAAATGTTGCACTGAAGATGTCTCGAGAAACAGACAAAAGCTTGAGGTCTCTATCTCTCAGTTTCCTGTGGGTTTACTTGGATAGATGACAAAAAAAAAGTTCATACGTGGTTCTGCAACTGGTATTTTTGCATCCTTCTTATGTATATCTAGCTACCTTTTGTTATTTGGCCAGTTCGGTATATGGCAGAGGCCAAATGTATCGGCAGTGCAGGATTGATTAAATAATAATGATTAAATAAGTATCTAGTACATTCAGAAACAGGTAAAAACAGCCTGGATTACAGACTAATGCCTCATGCAAATACAGAAAAATGGTAAAACTTAAAGCCATGTGAAGCTTGTGTATATATTCGCCACTCGATCACTCACTCACTCCCGCCCTCTGCACCACTATTTTAAGCAAGCTGAGATGTGACATGTAAGTTATTGATGATTTTTTCCTGCTGGGAAAGGCGTTGGCACCGAAGCTCCACAGATCATGTGAACACCCTGCTCATCTGTCACTCGTGCCCCTAATTCCAATTCTCCCATACCTATAACCACCAAAATAATACAATAACAGATTCTAATAAATAAAGTTCTACTGATATCTGTCTGTACTAAATCTATCAGGATTTCTGATGGACACTTCCAACATTCCAGAGAGTGAGCAAGTCATCCATATTTTCGTTTCACACAGTGATCGTAACTTGTTTTATACCTCCAAGTCTCCGGAATCCAGCAACTTTACATTTTTATGGAGAAGGCGTAAGGATAGATTGACAGCTGTATTTATATATCGCGTGAGAGGAGCAAGTATAGGTGAGCGGGTGACCGTGGGACGAAGGTTAATGTCAGGAATCACCCGTGGCATTGCTGAGCACCTGCCTGCCCGGTCGCGTGCCTCTGTGTGTGTGTGTGAGTGTGTGTATGTGCGCACGGACGCCCTCCCTTGCTTGCCTGCGGCGTCCCGCGGAGACCTCGAGGACGCCCACGTACTCGCACGTTTTTTTTTTTTTTTTTTTTTTTTTTTGCACCCGCGGGAACCATCTTTCTCACATTGGACCGCACAAGTTACCTTCATTCGCCGGTGTGTCAGCAAGTTCACGGACTTTATGAGATGACATGACGGAATAAAAAGACAGCCTTGGAGGACGCCATCACCCTGGATACCAATTTTTCCGAGGAAAGACGCGGGAAACCATCTGTTTGGATGCCTTTAGGCCATACATGACACCCAGAAAGTGGGTATTATTTTGAGAGAGAGAGAGAGAGAGAGAGAGAGAGAGAGAGAGAGAGAGAGAGAGAGAGAGAGAGAGAGAGGGAGGGAGAGGAAAACAGGTTTTAAAAGCGTCACATCTCAACGGATGTGTTTAATTTCTGGTCTACCGTCATCGCTACTCCACATGACCCGATCCACAGCAGCCAACGTATCAAAAAGACCTACAGATACTATGAACCACTTGAGCACGATGATACGACCCTTGAGCACGATGGTTCGACCCTTAAGCTCGATGGCATAACCCATTAGAGGGATGATACGACCCTTCAGAGCGTAACCACGATCCTTGGGTATGATTCGCTTGGCTTTCTGACCTAGCGCTAAGGGTCAGATCAGACTCCAGGCCATCATACCTAAGGGCTGCATCATCCTGCAGAAGGATTCCACAGAGCTCCAAGTCCCCGGAGCTAATGAAGCGATAGTGTGACTTCCCCGATGTTTCCCACGTCCAGGATCGTTACGTCGACCAGGTTGCCCCACCCATCTCTGATGGTAGCCACGCAAGACGCTACACGTTAACGGCAAACTTAGGAAAGGAGGAGGTAGACTCATAGAACCCTCCCGCCTCTCCATTCCCTTCATCAAACTCACAGTTGACGATGAGATCCAAACAGCAGACCCCACTAGTGTCCACTACATACTTGGGAGATCCAGACAACAGACCCCCTCTAGCGTCCTTCACATAGTTGCCTATAAATGGAATGTTTCAGCTTGAAGGCCGTATCAAATTTACCTTCACCAATGATGTCAAAAAGGAAGATCAGTTCAACACTAAAGTCACTGGTTTACATGAGACACCGAAGCTTTTATCACATATGATATCTGTCGGCATCTGTTTCTAATACCAAAGCAACAACACCAACACCCTCACCAGAAGCACCAGCACCAACACCACCCTCACCAGAAGCACCGGCACCAAACACCACCCTCACCAGAAGCACCAGCACCAACACCAAACATGCGACAAAGGTCGTGGGTAGAGTAATGGAGGTGAACTAATGTTTGATGGTTGGTTCTGGTGGATGACCGCAGGATTTAGAGGATGTTGGCAGGCAGACCGTCGACACCCAGGACCTGAGGGTGTTAGCAGGCCGACCATGGGCATTTATCTCCCATCCCATCTCTCGTGGGCTGATGGAGGCTTCTTTGAGAAATGGAGAGAGTGGGAGAGACGTACGGGATGTGGGCCCCTTCGGGTCTGAGGGGACCCTTATGCTGCTGAGGGTGGTCGTCCTAACGATGCCCCATGTATGAAAGCATTCGTGGAAGCCCTGTCCGGCGCAGTGGTCGTAACAGTAGTAGTAGTAGTAGCCACAGAAGTCGTGCCAGATGTAATAGTAGTAGTATAATCAACCCAATGAGTACGGCCATACGACTCTCGGTCTATGGCCCTACTCAAGGGTTGTTCTGTCGTGCGCTCTTAAGTTCAGGGACAGAGAAGAGCTGACCATGCAGTAAGGAAGAAATACGTCTCTACAAAAGCACTAACGGTTCCATAACCAACAACAGGAACACATGCGGTTACACAAGCTTGGTATTTGCTGTGCAAGTGACTGGAAGTACAGAGGCAACTGGATAACAGCCACAAGAAAAAAGAAAGAGAGAAAGCAGTTTTAGCATCAGAAACAAGAATATCTGCTGAGCAGTTTCATCATTAGTAAGAAGAGTATCTTCCAATCATCATTACTCGCAGGCTGTAGAAACAGGAGAGTCAACAGGAAGTTCAGATGTGTTAAGAGGTCGGTCTTTTCCCTTCTAGTGTGTCAGTTTGACCAGGTCCTCCTCCCCCTGTTTGTCGTGCGTGCCTCCCTGCTCCTTCCAGCTCTCTCTTCCTCTTCCTTGTAACAGTGGCGGTAACGGGCGTCTCCTGTGGGCGTGCAGGACTGACATAACGGCCGTAGACTAGGCTTGGATGGTTGCTGTGTATGTGCCAAGAAGGGGTCTGATTCATTGGCGATTACACCTGCTTCTGTGCTTTACCAATGTGGGAAACGCTCCGGGATTTCTCCCATAGTAGCGACAACACTGTCATCTCCATCGTTATTGGCGTTGCAATAACCGTCCTTATCTTCTGTGCTAGTGCCGGCGGCTGCAGCTGCACCCTCTCCCACCACCCGACACCATCACCTCTCGAGGCACACATACCACAGTTACTTCCATTTTCACAATTATCCTCATCAAGTGCACACAACCTCCACCCCCCCCCCCCCTGTCATCAACACCGTCACTACCAATGTGGTAATGGGGCTACTGGGGTTCCTTGTCTCACATTGCTGGGGCAATTATCGATGGCTAACTCCTGGTCTCTCTCCTTGTCTCGGCGAATACATTCACAATCAACAGTTTTGTAAATTGATTTAAGCCCACAGCATTAGATAAAGCACCTTCATCGCGGGAACTGTAAAACAAAAAGCATTAACTATGATTACTACTATTTTCAACTATTACTTCCCGTTAGGGTAAAAATCTCCAAAGGCCATCATCATATTGTTTGCCACATGACGCTATGGTTTTTTTTCCGGGTCAGATTTACGTCGTGTATCATCACATTACGGACGTAATTATGTACGATAAAAAGTTTATTCAGTCTGTGATGACACTTCGTATTTGTTGTAACTGTTCTTTCGCCCTTGATATATCTAATATTACACTGAACGCGTGGATAACGACCCAGTTATTGTTTTTTATGTGACCTCAGATTCTTGTTGTTTCTGGGGCGATGGACGCGCAAGTGAAGAAGATTCCTCGGAAAATAAATATTATTGTCTTTTGACACAGTGAGCAAGATGGCATGATCATCGTGCACAACGGTACACCCCTGAGCAAGACGGGGCGACCCTTGACCTGACCATCGTGCTGAAGGGGAGTTCATGGTTGTATCAAAGGATTAGTGTTTTAGCAATTTCTTTCGGGGGATAAGAAAATACCTGTCGTTTGTAGCTAAAGCTGTCATTACTCTTTTTGTTGATATCTGTTTTTCGATGTCGCTTTCTTTCACTGCTACTGAACAGATTGTTTTTATCGTTGGTTTTTGCATTTTTCTGGACAAGTTAGAGAGGATGTTTGCCCTGTTAGTGGTTATTTAGGTGGTTTGTCATTAGTTTTTGAAAGTGTTTTCGTTATTTTTGCCACTACAGTTAAGGATGAAGACAACAGTTGCAGCGTTTCGAGTTAGTTATGACGATGCTCATCAACAAATACATTTGTGGATACAGTTTTCTGATATTTTGTCTTTGTTGCTGCTCTGGTTGTAAATGCTAAATGTGTCACACGCGGTACTCTTCTTGTCAGCTGTGGTTAATGTGGGTGTCTGCTGTTATTGACAAGTTTTCCTTCATTACTTCCCTTGAAGGTGGAAGTTGAGAAGGACAGTGGATTGGTGTGAGGAAGAGTAATACAAGCTACAAGCGAATTCCATAATGAATAGAAAATGGCAGGCACTTTTAAAAAGTTGATTGTACTACATACGAAAAGTTTGTCCAAATTACTGCAGAAGGGAAATACCAATTAGGATCGAAATGTCATGATATACGATATTCGAAGTTAGGTTTAAGAGTAATGCGATATACGAAGTTAGGTTTAAGAATGAAGCCTAGGCAGAACATACTCTCTCTCTCTCTCTCTCTCTCTCTCTCTCTCTCTATATATATATATATATATAAATATATATATATATATATATATATATATATATACATATATCCACGAAGCAGACACGTGACGATCACAGATGAACTTGTAAACCACGAGGGAAAAAAATAAGAGCAGGAAAATTTGCTTAAGCGCTTTCGTGTATTTCAACACATCTTCAGAAGCAAATAGTGACAAATCAGAGATGGAGGAAAATATACAGAGACACCAGAAGATGTTAACAGGATAGCATTTCACAGTCATTTCATCTTCCAAATCATACGTGGTTAGAATGAGGAATTAAAGAGAATAAAATCCCAGCGCAACCTTGTTTATGCCGCACGATCGGGAATACCATAGACAATCACGGTTACAAAGCAACAACCAGTCATTATCCGTCGGTTCTTCTTAAATTCACACGGCTTCTGAGTGCGAGGGAAAAGAGGTTCGATGAAAATTCTTGCCCACAGATGTGTGTGATTACCATCCATGTGTTACGGGGCGAGTGTTTTACACTTGTGTTGCCCCGTCTCTCAACCTTGTATATGATTACCGTGTCTTTTGCTCCTAAATGTGTAAAACACGCCCGAGCCACAGCCAAGCACCCATTTATCGACCAGCTCCGATGGGAGGATGAGTACATGGGATGGGGATGGGCTGACTACCACGCCTAGGATTCGAGTCGGTACGGGTTGAACTCGGGGCTGGCCCGTGCTGACTCATGGTCAGTGACGCTAACCACAACATCAAAGAGGCCCGCGTGTGTGTGTGATGTCAAAACTTTCGTGAATCATTTAACAGTCTTACCAAAACCAATCCCCCCCCCCCACCCCACCCTTACGAATCAAGTTCGCTTTTCTCTTAATCAGCGGATATCGCTCTGAGTTTCCCACGGCACCTGTCAGTAATACAAATGAACATTGCAATTACAATATTGTTTCGTAACCTAACTTAATCTTACCTTTAACGATGACGTGAAGCCGTAACCTAACTTAACCTTATCTCTAACGCTGACGGAAACCGTAACCTAACTTAACCTTATCTTTAACGCTGACGGAAGCCGTAACCTAACTTAACCTTATCTTTAACGCTGACGGAAACCGTAACCTAACTTAACATTATCTTTAACGCTGACGGAAACCGTAACCTAACTTAACCTTATCTTTAACGCTGACGGAAGAAAGTCCCGATCCCGCTTTACAGAACAGTAACCACTTTGTTTTACCGTTGGGTCTCCTACGACAGCTGGGAGTCAGATGAAAGCTATTTTTTTGTCCCATCTGCCACAGCGTTACAAAATTTCCCTCACAGAGTTCAGTATCAAAAGTTTTTGTTCCATAATGTCCCATGATAAATCAAAATGAGATGTGGTACAACACTGACATCGTATTTGATCAAGTTTAAAGAATAGATATTGAGTTCACTGTGGGGGAATTTCAACTAGCAACTCTCGAACACTTGTCTTTAGAGACGGTTGATCAATCAAACACATCCGCGGACACTTGGTAATTACTATTACCCACTAATTCAGCTCCCTATTTTCCCAAGCTAGGCTAGGCTAAACGCAGTGGATCCCTACCATCCAAACCACTCTCATAACCACCAACCAACCCCCCACCTGGAGGTAAAAAAAATAGCTTACCCCTAGCCTCATACTTCTGTAACCTGCACTTGCGGATCTCCTCATCCCCCGGGCAATCATACCACTGATAAAACATAAGCACATCGAAATAATCTCAAGACCTTTAATGCCCACGATGCCAATACCTCAGTGAAGACACGAGTGCTTACGTGTGCTCAGTTGATCCGCGTTCTTCCCACATAAACACATACTGATCAGTACACTTTACGAACTGTGATCCTGCCAGGTGGACGGGGCCGGCTTCCTGAGAGCTGAGGGCGTCCCACTGAAGACAGAAAGATTTCGTGGTGCAGGAAGGTACGATATATATATATATATATATATATATATATATATATATATATATATATATATATATATATGTGTGTGTGTGTGTGTGTGTGTGTGTGTGCGAAAGGCAGCCTATAAACAGCTAGATAATCAATCTAGTTAGATTTGCCGTGGTGCTTGCACTTCCACATCAACTGCTTTCTGAATCTAATCACATCCTGTACATTTACTATCCCACTGGTGAAATCTGGCCTGAAATAAACAACCTCGTAATGTAAGAATCTCAAGAATCTGTGCGTGTGTTGTTGTAAACCTAAGCTCGCTTCAGAACACCCAACCCCTCCTCAGGCTAGTATGACTGTGGGCAAGTTTCTCGTGTATTCCAGGTCATGAGTAAAAGAACATCTACAGGAAACATGACTGTCATACACATTATTCCATGCACGTCTAAAACGTGAGTATCAATTCACTCACCTTGTTATCAGTAGAGGGAGATAAAGCGATGACGTTCCTGATAAGACCCGCGGCAGCTAGACAAGCAGGACTTGGGGTTGTTCAGAGCGAGGCTATGGTGCGCGATCTTATACTTAACACAAGAGGTAATCCACAATCCAAGTGTAAACAAATGCTGGCGGGGAAGTGTTTTTCTTGGTAGCGTTTACTGCACGGTAAAGGCACTTCAGATAAGGCAAATTCGTAAGCATTCCATTTTCTGATTGTGACTACACAAAACGTGTGAGGTGAACCCCCCGCGTTTTAAGGGATCTTGGCCGTGTCGTGGAGGTGTGTCGTGTGCCCTTGCACAAGATTATCGAGGAGTTGAAATTCCAAGGATGGCTTCTAGTGTGCTTTTCACGCGTTCATATTAACACGATCACTGAGCCTCCACATATAAACACATACACACACAAATATCATCCTTATCCTCCACTAACACCTACTGAACAGGGAACATTATCAGTATATCAAGCAGTGGAGTACAGAGGCAGAACAGTTCTCAATGACTTGATGAATCAACGACACTACGACAGTCACAATGGATAGCCCTCTTAAGCAGCACGGTTAACACTGGGGAATTAGTATTTCCTAGGCCGCGGAAGGCGCGGCACACCCTCCCGACAGACGTCTGGACGGAGCACTGAATGAAATACTTCGACGAAGGTAACTCAGGTGAGAGGCAGTTACCAATTACTAATTCCTTCAAGTCATTTTTCTCCGAGTTGTAATTGCATTTAGTTATGTAATGACTCACAGGATCATCACAGGCGATGCTTTTTCAAGTGAATGCCTGTGAAACAGATAGTCACTCGTCACACTGGGATATTCGGAAAGTTGAGGGGTTTCTTGCGAGCAGCTCCGGCGGTGAAACTAAGCAGTGATATAGCCAGGGGCTGAACCGACGAGGCTGCACACCACAGCTTTCTTCTATTGGCTTCTTCTTTTTTCTTTCTTTTTTTCTTGCGTCTTTCAATTGCGTTATGTTCTTCTAATGAGCAACTGCATCTTTCTGCCACCATGTTAGCGGCATGGCGACCGTTCTATCCACAAATTGGCTAGGGTACTTCGTCCTTGGAATGTTTTGGTCCTCATTTGAGTTTTGACCCCGTGAGCACGACAATACGACCCTCAGACACGACTCGACGGTACGGTCCTTGAGCACGACGGTAGAATCCTTGAGCAACGGCAGTACGACCCTTAGGAAGACAGTTGAACCCATGACTACGACAGTGCGACCTTTGAATACGACGGTAGGACGACGGGGCAAGGCAGAATGACCCTCGAGCATGGCTGGGCAACCTTAGAGCTCGACGGCAGAACCCTCGAACACAACATGAACCCTTTTACGACGGTAAATGACTTGAGAATGACAGTACGACACACGTGTATCATGACGTGACCTAAGAAAGGATCAGGGGCAAAGGTCATACCCAAGTGATCGAATCATACCGTCGTGCTCGTGTCGTATTGTCGTGGTGAAGGGGTCGTACTGGTGTGCTTAGTTGTCGTATTGGTGTGCTCAAGTGTCGTACTGTCGTGGTGAAGGGGTCGTACTGGTGTGCTTAGTGGTCGTATTGGTGTGCTCAAGTGTCGTACTGTCGTGGTGAAGGGGACGTATTGGTGTGCTTAGTGGTCGTATTGGTGTGCTCAGTGGTCGTGCTGTCGTGCTCAAGGGGCTGAGAGACTTTATAAAGATGTCGTTCATTTCAGGAATATATAAAATCTCCCAAATGGTTTTTAAAAGCAACGTGAACCTTTAACCAAAACATGCCATGCCTCTGACACAACACATTACTCCACTGAGAGCCAAAAGGTCCCGTTCCCCGAGTTGAAATCCTCACACAGCTTTGCGCCCTAGAGACCTTACTGTTGGCTGTGGTGTTGAAGATGATAACCGACGGTTGGCTCACCGTATTTGTTAAGGCTTGTCTTATACATGAAAAGGGAACTAAAGTGCTTTATAAGAGATGTTTCAAGAGGTTGATCAGCGCTCCATACATAAGAAGCAATATGAGTGTTATGATTTTTGGGGAGAAGGGATGCCAAGACTGTGGGTGTAAATCCCCCCCTTCCCCATTCGTACACACACACACACACACACACACACACACTACCACATTCCTACTGTATGAAAACACCTAGCAAAATCATCTTACAAATTTCCTGATTGTTTCTTTCTTTTTTCTTCTGGCCGGAGTTTTGGGTATTTATCAGACATTTCATTGAATTCCATAACCAGTGTGGCATCTGAGTACCTACATGTCATCAGCCGTCTTGCTGTTGCGGTAGATTGTCCAAACAAATACACACATTCCTCTTCAACTGCGTTGATTAATACCTTCATTTTGCGTACATCCTAAGTCCGTCATCGGAACAAAGTCATTCATTAATTTAGACCAACTCCCGGTAACAGCAACACTCGTATTACACCAATTTATTGTTAACAGTAATAAATTATCATCGAATGGCTCTTTTTGTAAGTCTTGGTCAAGATACGCGTGAAAGCAGTGCATGACGGGTGAGAACTTACACCAAGAAAAACATATGACGCCGAGTACGTGACGCTCAGCGGCCACATGCCCTGTTGCTGTGTACGCTACAGGTCGTGTGCAACCACACAATGGATTGACAAGTCCCCCGGCGCGCGCACCTCCACTGACCGTTGCTCCAACGCGGTCGCTTGGTGCAAAATTAAGGGCTGTCGCTGGCAAGCTTTATCCCCTGGTGAAGGCACACCGCAAATGGCCTGTATACATTACCCAACTCTGACAGACCATCAGGAGCGCTTACATGAGGAAGTGTCTACTCATCCGGTACGTAATTACTCTTCGTTTTGCTGATTCACTGAACTGTTGTTGTGCGCTTTGACTCGGGAGTAACTTGCTTGGCAGACGTCTTGCAAAAATAGCTTTCATTTGACAGACCTTCAAGTGATGAAACATTAGCTTACGAAGAGCTGGTTAATTTCGTATCATTTGAAATTTAAGATGTTCAAATCCTCCTGAAATACATTTATGATCTACTTTGAAACTCGGTGGACCATGTATAGATGCATAGATCTGATCCAGGTCGTATTTAGGAAGGGGTCCGCTAGATTGACAGCTCTAGGACTCCAGAAATGACAACGAGAAAAAAAGATGATAAAATCCAAAGGAGTTGCTCCAGTTCAAATGTGTGTGTAGCTTGTATCATGGTTCTCTCTAGTGGCTGGCCATCGTAAACCGTTAATAGCGTGGATGATGTTTGCGGAGGCACTTAAATGTATAAACATTAGAGGGTTTGCCTGATTATCGTCTCAGTGGACAAACTTTGCCTGATAGGCAACATTGCTACTGGAGTGTCGAGAGTGTATCTTACAAGCAGGCCGTTTCTGTATCATCTATACACAGTGAGTACGTAATGTTACGGGGACCCGTGAGTGCAGTGATGAAGAGAGAAAAATTAAAGACAATGTATAATCAATATACGATTGCGATGAACTTTATGTTCACCCCACAGCTCGAAATACGGCCCTATATCACATTCCCTATAAGCTATATCCGATTTTTTTTTCTTTTTTTTTTTTTACCTAACAGAATCCAATGAGATGTGCATGGTAGGATTAACAGTTACTTATTCCCCCTCCTTTTATCATGTAGTATCCAGTAAGCTTAATAATGATGGTAATACACTATATATTCTAATTATGTATAAATCTGTCAACAATTTCAGTAATTTACATTTGCGACAAATGAAACAAACGTGTTCGTTTCAACACCCTCCTGAAATAGCAGCACCCCTTTATGATCACGATTTTATTTTTTTCTGTCGAATATCATATAATTTCTTGCAATCATAAATGGTCGTTGGTCGCAGCTGCATTCCGTTTTATGAGAATTTATGTCAGCGATTAAATTCAACATCCTAATAACTCAACAGAAAAACAATTTCTCTAATCTAAAACACGTTCTTATATATACTTGTTTTGAGCTTTACAACTTTTTTAGTTTTACAGCATTATTTTGGGAAATTCGTAATTCACCCCAGCTTTAGACTGAATCCTATACACGCAAGCTTAGCACTATCCTGCAATTGTGAGGGTTCTACTCTCCATTAAAACTAAATAAAGCAACTACAGCACCACCATCCCCTTCGCAGTGTATTTCTGGAATCTAATACTTAAGGAAACTCCAGTTGCCAAACTTGCCAAGCTTTATCACTATAATAAGAAGGCTATCCGGCACATTTTAAGAAATGTCACATGCAGAATTTAGTGCACTGACGTCTTCTAAGTGGACTTGATGCCTATCAATATATATATATATATATATATATATATATATATATATATATATATATATATACTACAAACACACGGCTCGGGCAAAACCTACCCAATCATGGCTACTTCATTGAAGAGTAACTGAACATAAAAAAAAGCAGAAATTAATTAATGTCCTCGGGTGTGTGCAGACCTGACTCTTAAAGGCAGTTAGTTACAGGAAGACGGAAAAAAGGAAGAGAATTCCATAGGTTTGCTACACAAGACTGGAAGGAAGTATCAGATCGGCCAATTTTCGTATCGAGTTGGGATAAATGAGGGATCCAATGTTGTATTGGACAAAATTGGTTGTAGTTTAAGTAATAGCCAACACCCGTAGTACAGATGGAACTGGGATAGATGAAGGAAAGATGCACGAGAAGACTATGTGGTGAGGAGAAATTAGTAGACAAGTGCATGGTTGAAAGGCTGTCATGATGGTTATGATCATGTGGAACGCATGACAAGATGGTAGGTTCGTCAAGATAACATCCAGCAGTAAAATAGAAGAGGGAAAATAATAAGCGATACGGATATATCAAGCGAAATTGTTACAGGAATGACAAGGGATCGGATGCGATGGAAGGGACTTTGTAGATGCGAGGTGATGCGAATGAAGATAATGGTCTCACTTGATGAATCAACCAAGAATGAGAAAGTAGGAAGTGCTTGTGTGAGCGTAGAAGACACACATTTCGCTTTGAACAGAATGGCTATAATAGGTTAAGGATGAGGGTGAGTGATTACAAAGACCGTATGCACTTAATCCACTCCGTGAAAATTGGAATTGGGGTTGATTATAATAAACAGACTTCCGTGGAGTGGCGGTTAGCATTCCTGACCGTGACGCATTCACCGGCCGCCAAGGGTCGTGCGCATAGGTTACATCTGTTTGTGTGACTCGATACATAGTTAACCCAGCTGTTCATCCAACCCTAGGAGTTGGTCAGTAAAATGGCTATCTGGCTTAGGTTTATATATATATATATATATATATATATATATATAGAGAGAGAGAGAGAGAGAGAGAGAGAGAGAGAGAGAGAGAGAGAGAGAGAGAGAGAGAGAGAGAGAGAGAGAGAGAGTTTCATAGTATTCGCCATCTCCCGCGTTAGCGAGGTAGCGTTAAGAACAGAGGACTGAGCCTTTGAGGGAAATCCTCACTTGGCCCCCTTCTCTGTTCCTTCTTTTGAAAAATTAAAAACGAGCGGGGAGGATTTCCAGCTCCCCGCTCCCTCCCCTTTTAATCGCCATCTACGACACGCAAGGAATACGTGGGAAGTATTCTTTCTTCCCTATCCCCAGGGATATATATATATATATATATATATATATATATATATATATATATATATATATATATATGTGTGTGTGTGTGTGTGTGCATTGAGATGGCTTTGATTAGGGTCTCAGTTCCCCGTGCCATCTTAGGTAATAAATCATTTAGTAGAAAACAGAATCAAGTGAACGTTACCTACAAATGCAAGCTTATCTGGTACTCATTCATGAACAGCTTTATGACCATATCAGTAATAACTGACTTTAACCTCGTAAAACTGGACTGAAAACAGAACGTACCTAAAATCAGTTGATATTCAGTCACAGGTTGCCAAGAGTTCGGTCACTCAACTTACAAAACGAACACTTACTTGTAGTTCTTGATAAGAGACAAGACGGTCTCCGTTCGTCCAGAGGAAAGTGATAATACATTTATGTATCAAGATAACACTTATCTTGTTAGTTCACAACACACCGCCATCGAGACTTAGTGCATTATAGGTACGTTACACATTCTTTTTAGGCTCTTCTCGCTTAAGGAAAATTACATATCACGAAGAAAAAAAAAAGTTTGTCTTCCAACAAATGCCTTTAGATCTACGACCGAATGAACTGTGCAGTACTTACTACAGTTACGCAACATACCGATGGTCGTTCACCTACCCACAGGGGTACGATCTACGGGCACGACTCGCTTGTTGCTAGGCGAGCTGGACGCCTGTGACAGCATCACGTAATCAGATCCGTGTACTGAAACATCTTGTGTGAAGGGGGAAAGGATATATAGAGGGTGAATGCGTGGGGACGCACACATATACTAGACATGACCTCAGGCCTGGTGTTGCATCCACACAGTGTGTCAGGGGATGTGAGCAGCTGTGCTCTTGCATCCTAGGCCTTGAGACGAGTGTACTCAGAAACAGTCTACTGTTTCTTTCGAGGAGATCTGATGAGTGTATTGAGAAGTTGAAGTCCATTTATTGTTGTTTTCTAGGAAATGTATATCGAACTGAGGGGCTCCAGTGGGAGTGGTCAGCACTCCTGCTACCCACCTAACCACCCACCCACACACACACACACACACACACACACACACACACACACTTGGTAGCCTGAAAATAAATGGAAAATGATAAACACATGAAGATACGACCACCACAACTCCAGTTAATTTTACGCCCTGTCTTGTAACAAGCAGACAGGATGATAATCTAACGGACAAAAAACACTGTTGTTAAGAGCTTGCCAATAATTTCCCTCCTGAACTGTGACTGTGCTACATATCCACTCTTCATTTTCAGTCAGTGCTGTTAAGAGTGAGTGGTGTATGACTTAGCCTCTAACTCTTCCCATGGTCTTCCACTCCTCTTATATTAAAAAAAAAAAACAAAAAAAAAAACAAGATCCTTCCGCCCCGAAAAAGAAGGAAAGTAGAGCAATGCAACAAATTGAAACCGAACTTTTATAAGACAAGAAATAAGGAGGAAAAAATAATCCTATACGTCTAAAAGTGTAGTGTCAAGGAAAATCGGTAACTATATAGATGAACGCTGCCTCCACTGTTGACAAAAAAATATACAATGTAAAGCTAGGATACAAGCATTATTTGGCAACTCTGTAACTGCAGTCTTTGTGACAGATCAAAATTAGTATACAACTGGACAATATAAAATGATGAGCAAAATTAGTGTATAACTGTGAACAATATAAAATGATGAGCAAAATTAGTATATACACATGAACAATATCAGGTAATGAACATAGATACTAGGCTACTGGGCCTAAGGTTATCGTTAAAGATTCGTTAGGCCTTCCTTATACCGACATGGGCCCTAGTCGTTTCAAGGCAAATTAGTCCCTCGTTTTCCCTTATGAGTCTTGGGTACAAAAAATTCTATAAACTGGACTAACTCGAGTTATTTCCGGAAGACATTATTGCTCTGGCGAAGATTTGTACTTATTACACACACACACACACACACACACACATATATATATATATATATATATATATATATATATATATATATATATATATATATATATATATATATATTATTTTTTTTTTATTTTGCTTTGTCGCTGTTTCCCGCGTTTGCGAGGTAGCGCAAGGAAACAGACGAAAGAAATGGCCCAACCCACCCCCATACACAATGTATACACACACACGTCTACACACGCAAATATACATACCTATACATCTCAATGTACACATATATATACATACACAGACACATACATATATACCCATGCACACAATTCACACTGTCTGCCCCCATTCACTCCCATCGCCACCTCTCCACACATGGAATACCTTCCCCCTCCCCCCTCATGTGTGCGAGGTAGCACTAGGAGAAGACAACAAAGGCCCCATTCGTTCACACTCAGTCTCTAGCTGCCACGCAATAATGCCCGAAACCACAGCTCCCTTTCCACATCCAGGCCACACACAACTTTCCATGGTTTACCCCAGACGCTTCACATGCCCTGATTCAATCCACTGACAGCACGTCAACCCCGGTATACCACATCGATCCAATTCACTCTATTCCTTGCCCTCCTTTCACCCTCCTGCATGTTCAGGCCCCGATCACTCAAAATCTTTTTCACTCCATCTTCCCACCTCCAATTTGGTCTCCCACTTCTCCTCGTTCCCTCCACCTCCGACACATATATCCTCTTGGTCAATCTTTCCTCACTCATTCTCTCCATGTGCCCAAACCATTTCAAAACACCCTCTTCTGCTCTCTCAAGCACGCTCTTTTTATTTCCACACATCTCTCTTACCCTTACATTACTTACTAGATCAAACCACCTCACACCACACATTGTCCTCAAACATCTCATTTCCAGCACATCCACCCTCCTGCGCACAACTCTATCCATAGCCCACGCCTCGCAACCATACAACATTGTTGGAACCACTATTCCTTCAAACATACCCATTTTTGCTTTCCGAGATAATGTTCTCGACTTCCACACATTCTTCAAGGCTCCCAGGATTTTCGCCCCCTCCCCCACCCTATGATTCATTTCCGCTTCCATGGTTCCATCCGCTGCCAGATCCACTCCCAGATATCTAAAACACTTTACTTCCTCCAGTTTTTCTCCATTCAAACTTACCTCCCAATTGACTTGACCCTCAACCCTACTGTACCTAATAACCTTGCTCTTATTCACATTTACTCTTAACTTTCTTCTTTCACACACTTTACCAAACTCAGTCACCAGCTTCTGCAGTTTCTCACATGTATCAGCCACCAGCGCTGTATCATCAGCGAACAACAACTGACTCACTTCCCAAGCTCTCTCATCCCCAACAGACATCATACTTGCCCCTCTTTCCAAAACTCTTGCATTCACCTCCCTAACAACCCCATCTATAAACAAATCAAACAACCATGGAGACATCACACACCCCTGCCGCAAACCTACATTCACTGAGAACCAATCACTTTCCTCTCTCCCTACACGTACACATGCCTTACATCCTTGATAAAAACTTTTCACTGCTTCTAACAACTTGCCTCCCACACCATATATATATATATATATATATATATATATATATATATATATATATATATATATATATATATTATCCCTGGGGATAGGGGATTAAGAATACTTCCCACGTATTCCCTGCGTGTCGTAGAAGGCGACTAAAAGGGGAGGGAGCGGGGGGCTGGAAATCCTCCCCTCTCGTTTTTTTTTTTTTTTTTCAATTTTCCAAAAGAAGGAACAGAGGGGGCCAGGTGAGGATATTCCAAAAAAGGCCCAGTCCTCTGTTCTTAACGCCACCTCGCTAACGCGGGAAATGGCGAATAGTTTAAAAGAAAGAAAAGAAATATATATATATATATATATATATATATATATATATATATATATATATATATATATATATATATATATATTCCGATGAGTCCACGGGGAAAATGAAACACGATAAGTTCCCAAGTGCACTTTCATGTAATAATCACATCATCAGGGGAGACACAAGAGAGAAATGTAAGTCAGTTGATATACATCGAAGAGACGAAGCTAGGACGCCATTTGTTTACCAAATTGTGTCTCCCCTAATGATGTGATTATTACACGAAAGTGCACTTGGGAACTTATCGTATTTCATTTTCCCGGTGGACTCATAGGAATATCTTGATCACGCGCAAAATTGTGATCCTTTCCAATATATATACATATATATATATATATATATATATATATATATATATATATATATATATATATATATATATATATATACACCTGATCGCCGTTCCCCATTTAACCGAGGTACAGCAGGAGAAACGATGAAAGGTCGTATTTGTTCACATCCATTCCTTAGCTGTCATGTGTATTGCACCGAAAACATAGCCCCCTAGTGAAAATCAAACCCTACAAACCTATTCATAGTTAACCCCGGACGCTTCACATGACTTGGTTCAGTCCATTGACAGCACTCCGACCCTGTGTGCCACAGAGTCCCAATTTAATCCGTGCAGGCCTTTCACCTCTGCATGTTCAGGTATAGATCACTCAAAGTCCTTTTCATTTCACCATCCATCTCCCCATCTTGGTCTCCCCCTTCTTGTCCCCTCCACTTCTCACTCACACACACATCATATATATATATATATATATATATATATATATATATATATATATATATATATATATATATATATATATATATATATATATATATATAAATTTTCTCTACTAGCAGCTTTCCTCCCACCAAATATTAAAACTTTCCACAACGCACATTTATCAACTCTATCATATGCTTTCTGCAGCCACATACAAAGCCTGTTTCCGTAGGTATTTCTCACATATTCTTTAAAGCAAACACCTGATTCACCCATTCTTTACCACTTCTGAAACCACAATGCCCATTCTCATACTCTGTACCTTCACCCTCTCAATCTTCCCCCTCATACAACTCACCATGTGCGCTCAATGAACTTATACCCCTGTAGTTTGAACACTCGTCTTTTTCCTCCCTTGCCTTTATACAGTGGCACTATACATGCATTCTGACAATCCTCAGGCACTTGACCATTATCCAGACATACAGTGAAAATCCTAACTAACCAAAAAAAAAAGTCACTCTTTCAGAAATTCACCTGGATTACCATGCACTCCAGCCGCTTTTACCGCATATCATCTTACGTAAGGCCTTCACCGCCTCTTCTCTCATAACGAAGCCACTCTCCATAACTCTCACTTCTTGTACCACCCCGAACCAAACACCCTACATCTGCCACCCTCTCCTCAAAGACGTTCAACAGTCTTTCAAAATACTCACATCTCCTCATTTCATCACTATCTGTTACCACTTCCCTTTATATATATATATATATATATATATATATATATATATATATATATATATATATATATAGATAGATAGATAGATAGATAGATATAGATAGATAAATAGATAGATAGGTAGATGATAGATATATTTATATACCATAACACCCATGAACACACCTGCACCACGAAACATAAATACGTCAATTACAGTTTCGACCTTAGTATGTTCGGCACTCAAGGTTTTGCAACATGAGACCTTTATCATCCAAAACACTGTATAACTAAATAAAAAATGAAAACCTACCTGAGCCTCATACTTCAGAAAGCCACCCAGCAGTACAAAATTACAAAACACGTTTCAGCGTGTTAGAAGACCTCTCATGCCTAAGACGCCACATCCACAATGAAGACAATGAACATCCACTGTTCGTTTCCCTCGCATTATCCCCTCCGACGCACACACGACCCGTGGTAGGTACCACCCAGTGGTGACGACCAGCGGTACTTCAGGCCCTCAGCGTCAAACTACATCCACGAACCGAAAGATCTTTTAACATCAGGTGTTAAGGATTACAGTTAAGGATTACGCTAAGACCACATACTCTGTGTGTATGGCCCATGAGAGAGAGAGAGAGAGAGAGAGAGAGAGAGAGAGAGAGAGAGAGAGAGAGAGAGAGAGAGAGAGAGAGAGAGAGAGACGCGAAAACGTACAAGATTTTGCCAAACAGCAGGGCTAGCGTTCCCCGCAGGAAATTGTAGTTGCTAGTGAAGTCTTGTCTTAATCGTTGAGCCGGGTAATATGTATGGGAGGGAGAGATTGCGTTTGGGAACTGAAAGCCATCATCCCACATGTGGGTGAGGCAGAATAGAAAGACGATTACCTGGGCCAAAGGAGTGAAATTTGACAGCCATTGAAGTGCTGGCTCTGCCCAGTCGTCACTCACCCTCCCAGTACCAAGGCGGGTAGTAACGATATACCTCCCTAGGTAAAGGCTGCCTGCCTACCATGTCCTATCGAGAGTCATGTGCATTGGTGTGCTCTAAAAGACCTACTACGATAAAGATATAAATCCTGGATGAGTTATTGTGGAGACCAGTCTGCTTGCTGCTGGGCAGTAATTTTCCGCTTGTCACACCGTAACGGCGGACGTGACGGTGACGGGCATTGTGGGCAGGTTACTTGCCGCGGAGCCCAGCTAATCTAAGTCTGACAGAAAAAAAGTTAATGCATTAGTCCCTCAGTCTGATGCCTTCCTATCACAAACTGTCATCGATGAACCAGATACCAGGAATTAGATATCATGACCAATATATCTTACAGGCATTTTCTTTTACCCCTTTCAAGGATACGCGGTGATTGTCTTATTCAAACAGCACAAAGGACTACTTATGGATCAAAGGCCTTATACATAGTGTATGTGGGCTTAGAATGATTATACACCTGAAGGTGTCAAAAGATGAATGAGTTTGACGCTGACGACTGATTGTCAATAGGCCTCTAAGTCCAAAGAATCAACGAGTTTTGATTTCATGGTAACATACCTTAATTCGATTAATTTACTAACATACAATTGTCACAGGAAACAGGACTTGATTCCGTTTCGCATGGTTAGCCCATAAACAAGATGCCCCTCATTATTCTGTCGTTTCTTTTGAATATATATATATATATATATATATATATATATATATATATATATATATATAATATATTTTTTTTTTTTTGCTGTCTCCCGCGTTTGCGAGGTAGCGCAAGGAAACAGACGAAAGAAATGGCCCAACCCACCCAGATACACATGTATATCCATACGTCCACACACGCAAATATACATACCTACACAGCTTTCCATGGTTTACCCCAGACGCTTCACGCCCTGATTCAATCCACTGACAGCACGTCAACCCCGGTATACCACATCGATCCAATTCACTCTATTCCTTGCCCTCCTTTCACCCTCCTGCATGTTCAGGCCCCGATCACACAAAATCTTTTTCACTCCATCTTTCCACCTCCAATTTGGTCTCCCACTTCTCGTTCCCTCCACCTCCGACACATATATCCTCTTGGTCAATCTTTCCTCACTCATTCTCTCCATGTGCCCAAACCATTTCAAAACACCCTCTTCTGCTCTCTCAACCACACTCTTTTTATTTCCACACATCTCTCTTACCCTTACGTTACTTACTCGATCAAACCACCTCACACCACACATTGTCCTCAAACATCTCATTTCCAGCACATCCATCCTCCTGCGCACAACTCTATCCATAGCCCACGCCTCGCAACCATACAACATTGTTGGAACCACTATTCCTTCAAACATACCCATTTTTGCTTTCCGAGATAATGTTCTCGACTTCCACACATTCTTCAAGGCTCCCAGGATTTTCGCCCCCTCCCCTACCCTATGATCCACTTCCGCTTCCATGGTTCCATCCGCTGCCAGATCCACTCCCAGATATCTAAAACACTTTACTTCTTCCAGTTTTTCTCCATTCAAACTTACCTCCCAATTGACTTGACCCTTAACCCTACTGTACCTAATAACCTTGCTCTTATTCACATTTACTCTTAACTTTCTTCTTTCACACACTTTACCAAACTCAGTCACCACCTTCTGCAGTTTCTCACATGAATCAGCCACCAGCGATGTATCATCAGCGAACAACTGACTCACTTCCCAAGCTCTCTCATCCCCAACAGACTTCATACTTGCCCCTCTTTCCAAAACTCTTGCATTCACCTCCCTAACAACCCCATCCATAAACAAATTAAACAACCATGGAGACATCACACACCCCTTCCGCAAACCTACATTCACTGAGAACCAATCACTTTCCTCTCTTCCTACACGTACACATGCCTTACATCCTCGATAAAAACTTTTCACTGCTTCTAACAACTTGCCTCCCACACCATATATTCTTAATACTTTCCACAGAGCATCTCTATCAACTCTATCATATGCCTTCTCCAGATCCATAAATGCTACATACAAATCCAATAGCTTTTCTAAGTATTTCTCACATACATTCTTCAAAGCAAACACCTGATCCACACATCCTCTACCACTTCTGAAACCACACTGCTCTTCCCCAATATATATATATATATATATATATATATATATATATATATATATATATATATATATATATATATACATATATATATATATATATATAAATATATATCTCCCTGGGGATAGGAGAGAAAGAATACTTCCCACGTATTCCCTGCGTGTCGTGGAAGGCGACTAAAAGGGGAGGGAGCGGGTGGCTGGAAATCTTCCCCTCTCGTTTTTTTTTTTTTTTTCCAAAAGAGGGAACAGAGAAGGGGGCCAGGTGAGGATTTTCCCTCTAAGGCCCAGTCCCCTGTTCTTAACGCTACCTCGCAAACGCGGGAAATGGCGAATAGTATGAAAATATATATATATATATATATATATATATATATATATATATATATATATATATATATATATATATATATATGTGTGTGTGTGTGTGTGTGTGTGTGTGGCCTTTAAAGGTAGAGGCCATTTATTAGGGTCCCACATGCTTGACGTATGTAACAATGATTGTTGATTAATGAACATTTAGTACTATTCGAATACCATTCATTACAACAATAACAGGTACTTCATTACTGATGTACGGACCTGATATGTAAAACAGTTATAGATCTATAACCCTGCAGTTCTTGAAATTTACAAAAAAATTATCTATACTACAAGAAACATAAAATTATTTTGGACTCACCATGACTGCTTCTCGGTCACCATTACAGAGTTGTTTTTAGTTGGACTCGAACCGCTCAACAATACTGGCAACATTTCGTATTACCGTACAACTTAGTCGATGTAGACGAATTTCCACGTTCATGGTCTTTTGCTGAAAGTTTTGTACACTGTGACTAAGTGCAACTGGCGCATATTAGGACACTAATCTAGTTTTCTTACGTACACTCACAGACAGATGCTTGTCTCCTCTGCTCTCTAAATACCTGACTGCAAACACATTGTTAATGTGAACGGAAGACGTGGAACAGTTGGTATTCATGTTAAGTGAACTCCCTTTCAAGGTCTTATGAACCTGTAACCGTATTTCCATCTACTGAAACATACATCGAACTGTGACCTTAAAAATTTCTTGATTTGTTAAATCAGTTGATGTTGAAATCTCGATCATTTAGTTGTTTCACTGCAGTAGTGACTTGGCCGCAATAGGATTACCAACTATTCCGAATGCATGAGGGAGATTAGTGCGTCTTTTTGGATTCGCACATTAAATACAGACAAAAAAGGTGGAACAGACATTACGTGGTTGATTGAGCATAGGTAATTTTTCTGGGCTCCTCGATTTTTCTCTATCTACAAGCATTGGATTTGCAA
Organism: Panulirus ornatus; assembly: GCF_036320965.1. NCBI lineage: Eukaryota > Metazoa > Arthropoda > Malacostraca > Decapoda > Palinuridae > Panulirus > Panulirus ornatus. The sequence goes on from NC_092286.1 coordinate 13,485,594, forward strand.
TCATCTGGGAGTCTTTTAAGACTGTTTTGGTATTCATTAATCAAAGTGACAATCTTAACTCTGTCGACGAAAATAAGAGGATTCGTTACGCACTGGAGCTCTGTTCCACCTGCCACGATCATTACAGATTATGTGAGGATTTCTTGGTTGTTATTTTACGTAAATCACAAATCATTACGAGAAGACTAGCAACCCTAAAACCTTAGCATAAGTATGAGTTGGGGTGAGAGAGAATCATCAAATTTTAGGGAGAATAAAAAGGTGTTTTGGAAGGAGGTAAATAAAGTACGTAAGACAAGAGAACAAATGGGAACATCGGTGAAGGGGGCTAATGGGAAGGTAATAACAAGAAGTGGTGATGTGAGGAGATGGAGTGAGTATTTTGAAGGCTTGTTCAATGTGTTAGATGACAGAGTGGCAGATATAGGGTGTTTTGGTCGAGGTGGTGTGCGAAGTGAGGGTCAGGGAGAATGATTTGGTAAACCGAGAAGAGGTAGTGAAAGCTTTGCGGAAGATGAAAGCTGGCAAGGCAGCGGGTCTGGATGGTATTGCTGTGGAATTTATTAAAAAAGGGGGTGACTGTGTTGTTGACTGGTTGGTGAGGATATTCAATGCATGTATGGCTCATGGTGAAGTGCCTGAGGATTGGCGGAATGCATACATAGTGCCATTGTACAAAGGCAAAGGGGATAAAGGCGAGTGTTCAAATTACAGGGGTATAAGTTTGTTGAGTATTCCTGGAAAATTATATGGGAGGGTATTGATTGAGAGGGTGAAGGCATATACATAGCATCAGATTGGGGAAGAGCAGTGTGGTTTCAGAAGTGGTTGAGGATGTGTGGATCAGGTGTTTTCTTTAAAGAATGTATGTGAGAAATACTTAGAAAACAAATGGATTTGTATGTGGAAGGTATTGAGTATATGGTGTAGGAGGCAAGTTGCTAGAAGCAGTGAAAAGTTTTTATCAAGGATGTAAGGCATGTGTACGTGTTGGAAGAGAGGAAAGTAAGTGGTCCTCAGTGAATGTCGGTTTGCGGCAGGGGGGTGTGATGTCTCCATGGTTGTTTAATTTGTTTATGGATGGGGTTATTAGGTAGGTGAATGCAAGAGTTTTGGAGAGAGGGGCAAGTATGCAGTCTGTTGTGGATGAGAGAGCTTGGGAAGTGAGTCAGTTGTTGTTTGCTGATGATACGGCACTGGTGGCTGATTCGGGTGAGAAACTGCAGAAGCCGGTGATGGAGTTTGGTAAAGTGCGTGAAAGAAAGCTGAGTAAATGTGAATAAGAGCAAGGTTATTAGGTACAGTAGGGTTGAGGGACGAGTCAATTGGGAGGTAAGTTTGAATGAAGAAAACCTGGAGGAAGTGAAGTGTTTTAGATATCTGGGAGTGGATTTGGCAGCGGATGGAACCATGGAAGCAGAAGTGAGTCACAGGGTGGGGGAGGGGGCGAAAGTTCTGGGAGCGTTGAAAAATGTGTGGAAGAAAACATTATCTCGGAAAGCAAATATGGGTATGTTTGAAGGAATAGTGGTTCCAACAATGTTATATGGTTACAAGGCGTGGGCTATAGATAGAGTTGTGTGGAGGAGGGTGGGTTTGTTGGAAATGGGATGTCTGAGGACAATATGTGGTGTGAGTTAGTTTGATCGAGTAAGTAATGAAAGGGTAAGAGAAGTGTGGTAATAAAAAGAGTGTGGTTGAGAGAGCAGAAGAGGGTGTATTGAAATGGTTTGGTCACGTGGAGAGACTGAGGAAAGATTGACAAAGAGGATGTATGTGTAAGAGGTGGAGGGAGCGAGGAGAACTGGGAGACCAAATTGGAGGTGGAAAGATGGAGTGAAAAAGATTTTGAGCGATTCGGGCCTGAACATGCAGGAGGGTGAAAGGCGTGCAAGGAATAGAGTGAATTGGAACGATGTGGTATACCGGGGCCGACGTGCTGTCAGTGGATTGAACCAGGGCATGTGAAGCGTCTGGGGTAAACCATGGAAAGTTCTATGGGGCCAGGATGTGGAAATGGAGCTGTGGTTTTGGTGCATTACACATGGCAGCTAGAGACTGAGTGTGAACGAATGTGGCCTTTGTTGTCTTTTTCCTTGCACTACCACGCGCTCATGCAGGGGGAGGGGGTTGTCATTTTATGTGTGGTGGGGTGGCGACTGGAATGAATAAAGGCAGCAAGTATGAATTATGTACATTTATATATGTCTGTGTATGTATGTATATGTATACGTTGAAATGTATAGGTATGTATATGTGCGTGTGTGGATGTGTATGTATATACATGTGTTTGTGGGCAGGTTGGGCCATTCTTTCGTCTGTTCCCTTGCGCTACCTCGCTAACGCAAGAGACACCGACTAAGTATAATAATAATAACAATAATAAATAAATATATATATATATATATATATATATATATATATATATATATATATATATGATGATGTGAGAAGATGGAGTGAGTATTTTGAAGGTTTGTTGAATGTGTTTGATGATAGAGTGGCGGATATAGGGTGTTTTGGTCGAGGTGGTGTGCAAAGTGAGAGGGTTAGGAAAAATTATTTGGTAAATAGAGAAGAGGTAGTAAAAGCTTTACGGAAGATGAAAGCCAGCAAGGCAGCAGGTTTGGATGGTATTGCAGTGGAATTTATTAAAAAAGGGGGTGACTGTATTGTTGACTGGTTGGTAAGGTTATTTAATGTATGTATGTTTCATGGTGAGGTGCCTGAGGATTGGCAGAATGCTTGCATAGTGCCATTGTACAAAGGCAAAGGGGATAAGAGTGAGTGCTCAAATTACAGAGGTATACGTTTGTTGAGTATTCCTGGGAAATTATATGGGAGGGTATTGATTGAGAGGGTGAAGGCATGTACAGAGCATCAGATTGGGGAAGAGCAGTGTGGTTTCAGAAGTGGTAGAGGATGTGTGGATCAGGTGTTTGCTTTGAAGAATGTATGTGAGAAATACTTAGAAAAACAAATGGATTTGTATGTAGCACTTATGGATCTGGAGAAGGCATATGATAGAGTTGATAGAGGTGCTCTGTGGAAGGTTTTAAGAATATATGGTGTGGGAGGCAAGTTGTTAGAAGCAGTGAAAAGTTTTTATCAAGGATGTAAGGCATGTGTACGTGTAGGAAGAGAGGAAAGTGATTGGGTCTCAGTGAATGTAGGTTTGCGGCAGGGGTGTGTGATGTCTCCATGGTTGTTTAATTTGTTTATGGATGGGGTTGTTAAGGAGGTGAATGCAAAAGTTTTGGAAAGAGGGGCAAGTATGCAGTCTGTTCTGGATGAGAGAGCTTGGGAAGTGAGTCAGTTGTTGTTCGCTGATGATACAGCGCTGGTGGCTGATTCATGTAAGGAACTGCAGAAGCTGGTGACTGAGTTTGGTAAAGTGTGTGAAAGAAGAAAGTTAAGAGTAAATGTGAATAAGAGCAAGGTTATTAGGTACAGTAGGGTTGAGGGTCAAGTCAATTGGGAGGTAAGTTTGAATGGAGAAAAACTGGAGGAAGTAAAGTGTTTTAGATATCTGGGAGTGGATCTGGCAGCGGATGGAACCATGGAAGCAGAAGTGAATCATAGGGTGGGGGAGGGGGCGAAAATTCTGGGAGCCTTGAAGAATGTTTGGAAGTCGAGAACATTATCTCGCAAAGCAAAAATGGGTATGTTTGAAGGAATAGTGGTTCCAACATCGTTGTATGGTTGCGAAGCGTGGGCTATGGATAGAGTTGTGCGCAGGAGGGTGTATGTGCTGGAAATGAGATGTTTGAGGACAATATGTGGTGTGAAGTGGTTTGATCGAGTAAGTAATGTAGGGGTAAGAGAGATGTGTGGAAATAAAAAGAGTGTGGTTGAGAGAGCAGAAGAGGGTGTTTTGAAATGGTTTGGGCACATGGAGAGAATGAGTGAGGAAAGATTGACCAAGAGGATATATGTGTCAGAGGTGGAGGGAATGAGGAGAAGTGGGAGACCAAATTGGAGGTGGAAAGATGGAGTGAAAAAGATTTTGAGTGATCGGGGCCTGAACATGCAGGAGGGTGAAAGGCGTGCAAGGAATAGAGTGAATTGGAACGATGTGGTATACCGGGGCCGACGTGCTGTCAATGGATTGAATCAGGGAATGTGAAGCTTCTGGGGTAAACCATGGAAAGTTGTGTGGGGCCTGGATGTGGAAAGGGAGCTGTGGTTTCGGTGCATTATTACATGACAGCTAGAGACGAAGTGTGAACAAATGGGCCTTTGGTGTCTTTTCCTAGCGCTACCTCGCACACATGAGGGGGGAGGGGGTTGTTATTCCATGTGTGGCGGGGTGGCGATGGGAACAAATAAAGGCAGACAGTATGAATTATGTACATGTGTATATATGTATAAGTCTATGTGTGTATATATATGTGTACATTGAGATGTATAGGTATGTACATTTGCGTGTGTGGACGTGTATGTATATACATGTGTATGTGGGCGGGTTGGGCCATTCTTTCGTCTGTTTCCTTGCGCTACCTCGCTAACGTGGGAGACAGCGACAAAACAAAATAAATAAATAAATAAATAAATATATATATCTTTCTTTTTCTTTCGTACTATTCGCCATTTCCCGCATTAGCGAGGTAGCGTTAAGAACAGAGGACTGGGCCTTTGAGGGAATATCCTCATCTGGCCCCCTTCTCTGTTCCTTCTTTTGGAAAATTGAAAAAAAAAGAGAGGGGAAGATTTCCAGCCACCCGCTCCCTCCCCTTTTAGTCGCCTTCTACAACACGCAGGGAATACGTGGGAAGTATTCTTTCTCCCCTATCCCCAGGGATATATATATATATATATATATATATATATATATATATATATATATATATATATATATATATATATATATATTTGCTTTGTCGCTGTCTCCCGCGTTTGCGAGGTAGCGCAAGGAAACAGACGAAAGAAATGGCCCAACCCACCCCCATACACATGTATATACATACGTCCACACATGCAAATATACATACCTACACAGCTTTCCATGGTTTACCGCAGACGCTTCTCATGCCCTGATTCAATCCACTGACAGCACGTCAACCCCGGTATACCACATCGATCCAATTCACTCTATTCCTTGCCCTCCTTTCACCCTCCTGCATGTTCAGGCCCCGATCACACAAAATCTTTTTCACTCCATCTTTCCACCTCCAATTTGGTCTCCCACTTCTCCTCGTTCCCTCCACCTCCGACACATATATCCTCTTGGTCAATCTTTCCTCACTCATTCTCTCCATGTGCCCAAAACATTTCAAAACACCCTCTTCTGCTCTCTCAACCACACTCTTTTTATTTCCACACATCTCTCTTACCCTTACGTTACTTACTCGATCAAACCACCTCACACCACACATTGTCCTCAAACATCTCATTTCCAGCACATCCATCCTCCTGTGCACAACTCTATCCATAGCCCACGCCTCGCAACCATACAACATTGTTGGAACCACTATTCCTTCAAACATACCCATTTTTGCTTTCCTAGATAATGTTCTCGACTTCCACACATTCTTCAAGGCTCCCAGCATTTTCGCCCCCTCCCCTACCCTATGATCCACTTCCGCTTCCATGGTTCCATCCGCTGCCAGATCCATTCCCAGATATCTAAAACACTTGACTTTCTCCAGTTTTTCTCCATTCAAACTTACCTCCCAATTGACTTGACCCTCAACCCTACTGTACCTAATTACCTTGCTCTTATTCAAATTTACTCTTAAGTTTCTTCTTTCATACACTTTACCAAACTCAGTCACCACCTTCTGCAGTTTCTCACATGAATCAGCCACCAGCGCTGTATCATCAGCGAACAACAACTGACTCACTTCCCAAGCTCTCTCATCCCCAACAGACTTCATACTTGCCCCTCTTTCCAAAACTCTTGCATTCACCTCCCTAACAACCCCATCTATAAACAAATTAAACAACCATGGAGACATCACACACCCCTGCCGCAAACCTACATTCACTGAGACCCAATCACTTTCCTCTCTTCCTACACGTACACATGCCTTACATCCTCGATAAAAACTTTTCACTGCTTCTAACAACTTGCCTCCCACACCATATATTCTTAATACCTTCCACAAAGCATCTCTATCATATGCCTTCTCCAGATCCATAAATGCTACATACAAATCCATTTGCTTTTCTTTCTAAGTATTTCTCACATACATTCTTCAAAGCAAACACCTGATCCACACATCCTCTACCACTTCTGAAACCACACTGCTCTTCCCCAATCGGATGCTCTGTACATGCCTTCACCCTCTCAATCAATACCCTCCCACATAATTTACCAGGAATACTCAACAGACTTATACCTCTGTAATTTGAGCACTCACTCTTATCCCCTTTGCCTTTGCACAATGGCACTATGCACGCATTTCGCCAATCCTCAGGCACCTCACCATGAGTCATACATACATCAAATAACCTTACCAACTAGTCAACAATACAGTCACCCCCTTTTTTAATAGATTCCACTGCAATACCATCCAAACCTGCTGCCTTGCCGGCTTTCATCTTCCGCAAAGCTTTTACTACCTCTTCTCTGTTTACCAAATCATTTTTCCTAACCCTCTCACTTTGCACACCACCTCGACCAAAACACCCTATATCTGCCACTCTATCATCAAACACATTTAACAAACCTTCAAAATACTCACTCCATCTCCTTCTCACATCACCACTACTTGTTATCACCTCCCCATTAGCGCCCTTCACTGAAGTTCCCATTTGCTCCCCTGTCTTACGCACTTTATTTACCTCCTTCCAGAACATCTTTTTATTCTCCCTAAAATTTAATAATACTCTCTCGCCCCAACTCTCATTTGCCCTCTTTTTCACCTCTTACACCTTTCTCTTGACCTCCTGTCTCTTTCTTTTATACATCTCCTACTCAATTGCATTTTTTCCCTGCAAAAATCGTCCAAATGCCTCTCTCTTCTCTTTCACTAATAATCTTACTTCTTCATCCCACCACTCACTACCCTTTCTAATCAACCCACCTCCCACGCTTCTCATGCCACAAGCATCTTTTGCGCACTCCATCACTGATTCCCTAAATACATCCCATTCCTCCCCCATTCCCCTTACTTCCATTGTTCTCACCTTTTTCCATTCTGTACTCAGTCTCTCCTGGTACTTCCTTACACAAGTCTCCTTCCCAAGCTCACTTAGTCTCACCACCCTCTTCACCCCTACATTCACTCTTCTTTTCTGAAAACCCATACAAATCTTCACCTTAGCCTCAACAAGATAATGATCAGACATCCCTCCAGTTGCACCTCTCAGCACATTAACATCCAAAAGTCTCTCTTTCGTGCGCCTGTCAATTAACACGTAATCCAATAATGCTCTCTGGCCATCTCTCCTACTTACATACGTATACTTATGTATATCTCGCTTTTTAAACCAGGTATTCCCAATCACCAATCCTTTTTCAGCACATAAATCTACAAGCTCTTCACCATTTCCATTTACAACACTGAACACTCCATGTATACCAATTATTCCCTCAACTGCCACATTACTCAACTTTGCATTCAAATCACCCATCACTATAACTATCACTATACATATATATACATACATATACACACATACACACACACACACATATATATATATATATATATATATATATATATATATATATATATATATATATATATATATACATATGAAAAATGTAAGAAATAATTTAGAAAACTGAAACTTCTAGCTTGAAATGAAATGAAAAATGAATGTCACATAATGGTTTAACCTCTGGCTATGGAAAAGGGTAATGTATAATTTATTTACACAAATGTCAATAGTAGTTTTCATCAATTTAACCACTGTATCATACTGCCTGGTCCACTTATCATGAAACTGGATGTTATATGTTATATGTTAGATGTTATATGTAATGTGTCCCTGATCTTCAACAAGGTGAATCAAGAAAAATCTTTTGATCTAAACTTCACTGAAGAGGAAATAATCTTCCATTGTCTTGAAGAAACAATAAAAATAAACACTTAGTCTTTGGTATAATTAAATGCACAATCATTTATTCATAATTATATTGTCAAATAAACTTTCAATCATCAAGAACAAAGTAACACATTTTGGGATTCCAATATACAATGCCAAGCGCAAGATACTGCAGTTAATATCAGTTGCCAATAAAAGATGTTTTAGTTGGATGTAACAATGAAGAACGAAGTAGCAGTGTACCATAAGTTAACTTTGCACCTGTAAAGCTTTTCCAAGTGCTCTACATTGCATTTGGAAAAGGTATTATCCAAGGTAGTTAACTTGTATTTCTCAGTAACATGAAAGCAATGATGACACTAAAGAGCTAACAGCCTTTACATACATTTACAGAAGTCAGTATATCTACTATTCTATGAATAACAATACTGTATATGTAATTCAATGGGAAGCAACTGTAAGACTTAAAAGTCACCTGAAGGCAAAAAATGTCTATCCTAAAAATAATCAAAGTCACTTTTACTTTGCTGTGAAAATTGCACACCTAATCACCTGTTCTCTATTTTCAAACACAGCCAGATGTGTGTGGACAGAGCCACTTGTTTAACAAATATCAGATCATAACATTTTCCATGCTAATATCAATAAAAGTATTGTGAATCTTCCTAAGGTAGAATAGAGGCATATATGCACTTCCACAACAAAATGTTATTTAAGAGTTTGCTATATACATTATTGGTGCACTAATTCACCACACAAAATTTTGAGGAACCACATTAGCTAATCACAGATTGTTTTTCAATAAATGAAAATGCCACACACACATATATATATATATATATATATATATATATATATATATATATATATATATATATATCCATTATCTCAAGAAGGATAAAAATTGAAGTAGTGGCCCCTTTGTATTCCAAACTAAGACACAAAATTGTAGTTTGTGTTGTGTTACAATGTTGTGAAAAATATTACTTTGCTCTACCATGCAATAGGTTAATATATTTCAACACAGGTCTTTAGCAAAATGAAAGCTTTTTTTTACCTTGTATGGTGTATTTTGCCAACTCTTGTGTTTAATACAAAGTTAACCTTAGTCTTGGTAAACTAGTATATAATTTATAAAATCATGTATATATATATATATATATATATATATATATATATATATATATATATATATATGAATAGATTATACAACAGGATATTATATAACAAGAGAACCAGTTAAGTTGGTCCTGGACAATGGAGGTTCTGCCGTAACAATTACTGTTAATAAATTTTCATATTTCCCATAAAAAGAACTTGCACTGATAAAAATAGAAAAAATTTGGGTTGTGTTTGCATTTAGGCTTCTGTGTATTTCTCTGAGCATGTCTGTGTTTATATGCTATAAATATTCAGCGTTAATTTCTGCTAAATATGAAGCATCATTTACAGCCAAAGAATAGTGCTTCATCTTCAAATCTGGTTCCTACTTTTATTATGCAATTATATAAATACATCAAAAAGCTAATTAAACTAACAAAAAATATGTAAACAGATTTACTGTGAAATGGCAACTTATCAAACTATTTTCAGTAAAGACTAACAACACTATTTGCAATTTACTGTAATCATTTTACTGAAAGCAGTGATCCTCTGGTTATTCATCAGGTAATTGTCAAATATACTTTGATAAAAGATGCATACAAACTAGCATTCTTTATTCATTATCAATTTTGCACAAAAATAGTTTGTAGTTATATGCTATAGGCAATTTCTTGTTTGACTGACTTATAAGAAACACTTTTAGAAATTATGAACAATTTTACTAAGTTCAAGTGCCAATTCTACTGTTTTATGGGTGCTTTGCTCACAAGTATGCAACTCAGAATGTTCCACTTCTCAAAATGGAAAAAGAAACAACTAAAAAGTTCATTTACTTGTGCTGATCACCGGAGACCCCCATCAGTCTCTTTTGGGAATTTCAATACTATAAACCATACTGATAACATGAGATTTCAAAAAATTATTTGTATCTGGTTTGGGGATAAATAATGAGATAATGGAAGCACTCTGCAGCAATGTCCAGATTTCCACTGGAAAAAAAAAAAATAATATTCGCTCCTTGAAACAATTTCTTGCAAAAGCAGCAATGGGACTAGAATAAATCATAATCTTGTGTCTGTAGTATGGCGTACAGGCAACTTGGATGTCAAAGATTTCACAAGCTCAGTAATCAAAATGATGGGACAAGCAAAAGTCAGCATTAAACCTCTTTCAGTTATTCTCTCAGATCTAGTGAACAATTAATGTCTAGGCACAGCAAATCAGGTTACAACGGAATGCAAGATCATACAGCCCAACCTTGAGGAACATAACTTTGGCTATGCTAGTCTCCTTCTGGCATATGATTCTCTATCAAACTCACAAAATTTAGGAAAATATACTCCTTTTGAAAACAAAAAGTAACAGCAATAACTGAAAAAAAGATGCAATCTCTGTTACATTTGCACTACTACCTCCAAACCATTACCAAACACATGAATCAGCTGGATGCTACTGGTTACACAAACACAAAGAAATCATGGCCTTTTTCAGCATTAAAAACCACATTAAAGTAGATCCACTCCCCACAGTTTACATCCAATTAAGACATATCTAAAGAGAAATGGTCAACAGGTGGCTGCACACAGAGCAATTTCAAAGACATAAATACTAGCCAATGGTGAACAAATCAGTTACTTTGAAGGTTAACAGCACAACCATCTCCAATGTCTTCAATCAGAACACAGTTCTCTGTCTTAGCAAAACTACTATATCTAATGTTTACGAAGAGTACATGCACTTCAGGATACCTTCGCACAAGAAAATTATACCAATGAGAATAATAACAACCCATAATTCATAAAACACATACAGTGCATCATGCTACTACAAAAAATGTTGAAAGCAATATATATTATTTTCCAGCATGTTGCTCAACTCATAACTTAATTATGCTAGACTCATAGTAAATGTCGGTGTAATGCTATTCAATGACAGTTTACTGTGAGAGACTGGATTAACTTCTTATTTTAAAATTGCTTTACTGGTCAAATAAGGGTTATGTAAAAGTTTTAGGCTGTTCTCTGTTAATTCTTAAGACAAAAGAAGTGATGAACAATATGAAAATTACAGATAAAGGAAATAACCTAAAGTATACATGAAAGAAGAAAAAGTTGGAAGTGCTACTTTGAGAAGGTTAGAGGCACTGATGTTGGAATCTGGAAAGGAATTTAAGGATATACTAGTACAGTAGGAATCTCATCATGAAGGAGCTTAAGATTATCATAGCTAAAGGTTGCATATATATGGAAATGAACATTTAAGAAAATGCATGTAAGAAAAGGTGGACAAATGTTGAGAGCACAGGTAGACAGGAATATATGGTAATAATTACCATGGGCAACATATAGGTACACTAACTTATGGAAGTGATGACTCAACAGAAAGCAATAATATGGTTAGATATGTTTAAAAGGTTGAAAATCACTTCCTAAAGTGAACAGAGACATTAAAAGAGGTTGCTGTAAGGAAATAGGGCATTATGAGATGTGGGGTCCCAAAGGGTGTTATTCACTAAATAAAAGACATATATTGAGGTAGTCCAGGGATGTGAAAGGATGAACATTGAAATATTCATGTAAGTGATATACCTGCATATTTTGAGAAATATGAAAGCTCATTTGGAGGGATAACAGGGTGATGCATGCAGACAGAAGCTGCAAAAATGAAAGCTTTTGATGATGAAGATAAGAAACAATAGCATGTGTAAATAAAGGGGCATGTAATGCCAACCATATGACAAAGGGTGCTGCAGCTACAGGAGTGTTGAAACAAACACCGATGTGTCATGTATATATCTTATATGCTAGCCACAATACATCAAAGAGAATAGACACCTGACCTTGCAGCTTTCATCTAAGTACATCTAACTTCACCTAAATCAATGTGTTGTGGCTAGAAGCTGCAGCAGTTCAGTAAGGCATAGTATCTCTGGTTTTTGTAACCTTCAAATACTTGGTGAAGTTTTCAGATCAAAACATACTAAAAATTTCAAAACACTTTGCTTCAAAAGCAACTATATCAATGAGGGTTGTAAATGAAAATGTATTACAGAGCTATGTAATAGGATCCTACATACAAACATTTATATTTATTTATTTATTTATTTTGCTTTGTCACTGTCTCCCGCGTTTGCGAGGAAGTGCATAGCGCAAACATAAATATACATCAATAAATTTAGTGTGTGTGCTGTGTAAGTATTTATATATGTTCTAAGCAAAAGGTCCTTAGGTGTATATATATATTTTTTTTTCATACTATTCGCCATTTCCCACGTTGGCAAGGTAGCATTAAGAACAGAAGACTGAGCCTTTCAGGGAATATCCTCACTTGGCTCCCTTCTCTGTTCCTTCTTTTGGAAAATTAAAAAATGAGAGGGGAGGATTTCCAGCCCCCCGCTCCCTTCCCTTTTAATCGCCTTCTACGACACGCACGGAATACGTGAGAAGTATTCTTTCTCCCCTATCCCCAGGGATAAGGTATATATATATATATATATATATATATATATATATATATATATATATATATATATACATATACATATATATATATATATATTATCCCTGGGGATAGGGGAGCAAGAATACTTCCCACGTATTCCCTGCGTGTCATAGAAGGCGACTAAAAGGGGAGGGAGCGGGGGGCTGGAAATCCTCCCCTCTCGTTTTTTTTTTAATTTTCCAAAAGAAGGAACAGAGAATTGGGCCAGGTGAGGGTAGTCCCTCAAAGGCTCAGTCCTCTGTTCTTAACGCTACCTCGCTAATGCGGGAAATGGCGAATGGTTTGAAAGAAAAAGAAAAGAAATATATATATATATATATATATATTATTATTATTATATTATTTTTTTTATTATACTTTGTCGCTGTCTCCCGCGTTTGCGAGGTAGCGCAAGGAAACAGACGAAAGAAATGGCCCAACCCCCCCCCCATACACATGTATATACATACGTCCACACACGCAAATATACATACCTACACAGCTTTCCATGGTTTACCCCAGACGCTTCACGTGCCCTGATTCAATCCACTGACAGCACGTCAACCCCGGTATACCACATCGATCCAATTCACTCTATTCCTTGCCCTCCTTTCACCCTCCTGCATGTTCAGGCCCCGATCACACAAAATCTTTTTCACTCCATCTTTCCACCTCCAATTTGGTCTCCCACTTCTCCTCGTTCCCTCCACCTCCGACACATATATCCTCTTGGTCAATCTTTCCTCACTCATTCTCTCCATGTGCCCAAACCATTTCAAAACACCCTCTTCTGCTCTCTCAACCACGCTCTTTTTATTTCCACACATCTCTCTTACCCTTACGTTACTCGATCAAACCACCTCACACCACACATTGTCCTCAAATTCTCATTTCCAGCACATCCACCCTCCTGCGCACAACTCTATCTATAGCCCACGCCTCGCAACCATACAACATTGTTGGAACCACTATTCCTTCAACCATACCCATTTTTGCTTTCCAAGATAATGTTCTCGACTTCCACACATTCTTCAAGGCTCCCAGGATTTTCGCCCCCTCCCCCACCCTATGATCCACTTCCGCTTTCATGGTTCCATCCACTGCCAGATCCACTCCCAGATATCTAAAACACTTTACTTCCTCCAGTTTTTCTCCATTCAAACTTACCTCCCAATTGACTTGACCCTCAACCCTACTGTACCTAATAACCTTGCCCTTATTCACATTTACTCTTACCTTTCTTCTTTCACACACTTTACCAAACTCAATCACCACCTTCTGCAGTTTCTCACATGAATCAGCCACCAGCGCTGCATCATCAGCGAACAACAACTGACTCACTTCCCAGCTCTCTCATCCACAACAGACTTCATACTTGCCCCTCTTATCCCTGGGGATAGGGGATTAAGAATACTTCCCACGTATTCCCTGCATGTCGTAGAAGGCAACTAAAAGGGGAGGGAGCGGGGGGCTGGAAATCCTCCCCTCTCATTTTTTTTAATTCTCCAAAAGGAGGAACAGAGTGGGGCCAGGTGAGGATATTCCACAAAGGCCTAGTCCTCTGTTCTTAACGCTACCTCGCTAACGCGGGAAATGGCGAATAGTTTAAAAAAAATAAAAAATAAAAAATATATATAATATGTAATAAAATATATAATAAAAAATAATAATAATAATATATATATATATTTTTGCTTTGTCGCTGTCTCCCGCGTTTGCGAGGTAGCGCAAGGAAACAGACGAAAGAAATGGCCCAACCTACCCCCATACACATGTATATACATACACGTCCACACACGCAAATATACATACCTACAAAGCTTTCCATGGTTTACCCCAGACGCTTCACATGTCCTGATTCAATCCACTGACAGCACGTCAACCCCGGTATACCACATCGATCCAATTCACTCTATTCCTTGCCCTCCTTTCACCCTCCTGCATGTTCAGGCCCCGATCACACAAAATCTTTTTCACTCCATCTTTCCACCTCCAATTTGGTCTCCCACTTCTCCTCGTTCCCTCCACCTCCGACACATATATGCTCTTGGTCAATCTTTCCTTACTCATTCTCTCCATGTGCCCAAACCATTTCAAAACACCCTCTTCTGCTCTCTCAACCACACTCTTTTTATTTCCACACATCTCTCTTACCCTTACATTACTTACTCGATCAAACCACCTCACACCACACATTGTCCTCAAACATCTCATTTCCAGCACATCCACCCTCCTGCGCACAACTCTGTCCATAGCCCACGCCTCGCAACCATACAACATTGTTGGAACCACTATTCCTTCAAACATACCCATTTTTGCTTTCCGAGATAATGTTCTCGACTTCCACACATTCTTCAAGGCTCCCAGGATTTTCGCCCCCTTCCCCACCCTATGATCCACTTCCGCTTTCATGGTTCCATCCGCTGCCAGATCCACCCCCAGATATCTAAAACGCTTTACTTCCTCCAGTTTTTCTCCATTCAAACTTACCTCCCAATTGACTTGACCCTCAACCCTACTGTACCTAATAACCTTGCTCTTATTCACATTTACTCTTAACTTTCTTCTTTCACACACTTTACCAAACTCAGTCACCAGCTTCTGCAGTTTCTCACATGAATCAGCCACCAGCGCTGTATCATCAGTGAACAACAACTGACTCACAACAACCATGGAGACATCACACACCCCTACCGCAAACCTACATTCACTGAGAACCAATCACTTTCCTCTCTTCCTACACGTACACATGCCTTACATCCTCGATAAAAACTTTTCACTGCTTCTAACAACTTGCCTCCCACACCATATATTCTCAATACCTTCCACAGAGCATCTCTATCAACTCTATCATATGCCTTCTCCAGATCCATAAATGCTACATACAAATCTATTTGCTTTTCTAAGCATTTCTCACATACATTCTTCAAAGCAAACACCTGATCCACACATCCTCTACCACTTCTGAAACCACACTGCTCTTCCCCAATCTGATGCTCTGTACATGCCTTCACCCTCTCAATCAATACCCTCCCATATAATTTACCAGGAATACTCAACAAACTTATACCTCTGAAATCTGAGCACTCACTCTTATCCCCTTTGCCTTTGTACAATGGCACTATGCACGCATACTGCATATATACATATATATATATATATATATATATATATATATATATATATATATATATATATATCTTTCTTTTCTTTCAAACTTCGCCATTTCCCGCATTAGTGAGGTAGCGTTAAGAAGAGAGGACTGGGCCTTTGAGGGAATACCCTCACCTGGCCCAATTCTCTGTTCCTTCTTTTGGAAAATTAAAAAAAAACGAGAGGGGAGGATTACCAGCCCCCCGCTCCCTTCCCTTTTAGTCGCCTTCTACGACACGCAGGGAATACGTGGGAAGTATTCTTTCTCCCCTTTCCCCAGGGAGGTGAGTTTGAATGGAGAAAAACTGGAGGAAGTGAAGTGTTTTAGATATCTGGGAGTGGATCTGGCAGCGGATGGAACCATGGAAGCGGAAGTGGATCATAGGGTGGGGGAGGGGGCGAAAATTCTGGGGGCCTTGAAGAATGTGTGGAAGTCGAGAACATTATCTCGGAAAGCAAAAATGGGTATGTTTGAAGGAATAGTGGTTCCAACAATGTTGTATGGTTGTGAGGCGTGGGCTATGGATAGAGTTGTGCGCAGGAGGATGGATGTGCTGGAAATGAGATGTTTGAGGACAATGTGTGGTGTGAGGTGGATTGATCAAGTGAGTAACGTAAGGGTAAGAGAGATGTGTGGAAATAAAAAGAGCGTGGTTGAGAGAGCAGAAGAGGGTGTTTTGAAGTGATATATAGATATATTTCTTTTTTTCATACTATATGCCATTTCCCGCATTAGCGATGTAGAGTTAAGAACAGAGGACTGAGCCTTTGAGGGAATATCCTCACTTGGCCCCCTTCTCTGTTATTTCTTTTAAATAGAGGAGGATCTCCAGCCCCCTGTTCCCTCCCCTTTTAGTTGCCTTCTACGACACGCAGGGATTACGTGGAAAGTATTCTTTCTTCCCTATCCTGAGGGATTATATATATATATATATATATATATATATATATATATATATATATATATATATATATATATATATTTTTTTTTATACTTTGTCGCTGTCTCCCGCGTTTGCGAGGTAGCGCAAGGAAACAGACGAAAGAAATGGCCCAACCCCCCCCATACACATGTATATACATACGTCCACACACGCAAATATACATACCTACACAGCTTTCCATGGTTTACCCCAGACACTTCACATGCCCTGCTTCAATCCACTGACAGCACGTCAACCCCGGTATACCACATCGCTCCAATTCACTCTATTCCTTGCCCTCCTTTCACCCTCCTGCATGTTCAGGCCCCGATCACACAAAATCTTTTTCACTCCATCTTTCCACCTCCAATTTGGTCTCCCTCTTCTCCTTGTTCCCTCCACCTCCGACACATATATCCTCTTGGTCAATCTTTCCTCACTCATCCTCTCCATGTGCCCAAACCACTTCAAAACACCCTCTTCTGCTCTCTCAACCACGCTCTTTTTATTTCCGCACATCTCTCTTACCCTTACGTTACTCACTCGATCAAACCACCTCACACCACACATTGTCCTCAAACATCTCATTTCCAGCACATCCATCCTCCTGCGCACAACTCTATCCACAGCCCACGCCTCGCAACCATACAACATTGTTGGAACCACTATTCCTTCAAACATACCCATTTTTGCTTTCCGAGATAATGTTCTCGACTTCCACACATTCTTCAAGGCCCCCAGGATTTTCGCCCCCTCCCCCACCCTATGATCCACTTCCGCTTCCATGGTTCCATCCACTGCCAGATCCACTCCCAGATATCTAAAACACTTCACTTCCTCCAGTTTTTCTCCATTCAAACTCACCTCCCAATTGACTTGACCCTCAACCCTACTGTACCTAATAACCTTGCTCTTATTCACATTTACTCTTAACTTTTAACTTAACTCACTTCCCAGGCTCTCTCATCCCCAACAGACTTCATACTTGCCCCTCTTTCCAAAACTCTTGCATTTACCTCCCTAACAACCCCATCCATAAACAAATTAAACAACCATGGAGACATCACACACCCCTGCCGCAAACCTACATTCACTGAGAACCAATCACTTTCCTCTCTTCCTACACGTACACATGCCTTACATCCTCGATAAAAACTTTTCACTGCTTCTAACAACTTGCCTCCCACACCATATATTCTTAATACCTTCCACAGAGCATCTCTATCAACTCTATCATATGCCTTCTCCAGATCCATAAATGCTACATACAAATCTATTTGCTTTTCTAAGTATTTCTCACATACATTCTTCAAAGCGAACACCTGATCCACACATCCTCAACCACTTCTGAAACCACACTGCTCTTCCCCAATCTGATGCTCTGTACATGCCTTCACCCTCTCAATCAATACCCTCCCATATAATTTACCAGGAATACTCAACAAACTTATACCTTTGTAATTTGAGCACTCACTCTTATCCCCTTTGCCTTTGTACAATGGCACTATGCACGCATTCCGCCAATCCTCAGGCACCTCACCATGAGTCATACATACATTAAATATATATATGTGTGGTGAGGTGCCTGAGGATTGGCGGAATACGTGCATAGTGCCATTGTACAAAGGCAAAGGGGATAAGAGTGAGTGCTCAAATTACAAAGGTATAAGTTTGTTGAGTATTCCTGGTAAATTATATGGGAGGGTATTGATTGAGAGGGTGAAGGCATGTACAGAGCATCAGATTGGGGAAGAGCAGTGTGGTTTCAGAAGTGGTAGAGGATGTGTGGATCAGGTGTTTGCTTTGAAGAATGTATGTGAGAAATACTTAGAAAAGCAAATGGATTTGTATGTAGCATTTATGGATCTGGAGAAGGCATATGATAGAGTTGATAGAGATGCTCTGTGGAAGGTATTAAGAATATATGGTGTGGGAGGCAAGTTGTTAGAAGCAGTGAAAAGTTTTTATCGAGGATGTAAGGCATGTGTACGTGTAGGAAGAGAGGAAAGTGATTGGTTCTCAGTGAATGTAGGTTTGCGGCAGGGGTGTGTGATGTCTCCATGGTTGTTTAATTTGTTTATGGATGGGGTTGTTAGGGAGGTGAATGCAAGAGTTTTGGAAAGAGGGGCAAGTATGAAGTCTGTTGGGGATGAGAGAACTTGGGAAGTGAGTCAGTTGTTGTTCGCTGATGATACAGCGCTGGTGGCTGATTCATGTGAGAAACTGCAGAAGCTGGTGACTGAGTTTGGTAAAGTGTGTGAAAGAAGAAAGTTAAGAGTAAATGTGAACAAGAGCAAGGTTATTAGGTACAGTAGGGTTGAGGGTCAAGTCAATTGGGAGGTGAGTTTGAATGGAGAAAAACTGGAGGAAGTGAAGTGTTTTAGATATCTGGGAGTGGATCTGGCAGCGGATGGAACCATGGAAGCGGAAGTGGATCATAGGGTGGGGGAGGGGGCGAAAATCCTGGGGGCCTTGAAGAATGTGTGGAAGTCGAGAACATTATCTCGGAAAGCAAAAATGGGTATGTTTGAAGGAATAGTGGTTCCAACAATGTTGTATGGTTGCGAGGCGTGGGCTATGGATAGAGTTGTGCGCAGGAGGATGGATGTGCTGGAAATGAGATGTTTGAGGACAATGTGTGGTGTGAGGTGGTTTGATCGAGTAAGTAACGTAAGGGTAAGAGAGATGTGTGGAAATAAAAAGAGCGTGGTTGAGAGAGCAGAAGAGGGTGTTTTGAAATGGTTCAGGCACATGGAGAGAATGAGTGAGGAAAGATTGACCAAGAGAATATGTGTCGGAGGTGGAGGGAACGAGAAGAGGGAGACCAAATTGGAGGTGGAAAGATGGAGTGAAAAAGATTTTGTGTGATCGGGGCCTGAACATGCAGGAGGGTGAAAGGAGGGCAAGGAATAGAGTGAATTGGAGCGATGTGGTATACCGGGGTTGACGTGCTGTCAGTGGATTGAATCAAGGCATGTGAAGCGTCTGGGGTAAACCATGGAAAGCTGTGTAGGTATGTATATTTGCGTGTGTGGACGTATGTATATACATATGTATGGGGGTGGGTTGGGCCATTTCTTTCGTCTGTTTCCTTGCGCTACCTCGCAAACGCGGGAGACAGCGGCAAAAAAAAAAAAAAAAATATATATATATATATATATATATATCCCCATATATATATATATATGGGGATAGGGGAGAAAGAATACTTCCCATGTATTCCCTGCGTGTCGTAGAAGGCAACTAAAAGGGAATGGAGCGAGAGGCTGGAAATCCTCCCCTCATTTTTTTTTTTTTCCAAAAGAAGAAACAGAGAAAGGGGCCAGGTGAGGATATTCCCTCAAAGGCCCAGTCCTCATCCTCTGTTCTTAACGCTACCTCGCTAATGCGGGAAATGGTGATTAGTATAAAAAAAAAATATATATATATATATATATATATATATATATATATATATATATATATATATATATATGCTCTGGTTAGCAACACCTCTTAAAGCACTGTTTCATCATAGTGCTCTTGTGTGGATCTTAAGAGTTCCAGTTTTACTATAAAAAAGATCAAATTCCTTAAAAAAAGGTCAAAAGTCACGAGTCTAAACACACCAAGAGCAGCTGTCTTTGTTTATAATTACCTGGCCAACCAGAGTGCTGTACACACACATGCTCACATCCCATCATAGCCAAGTGCTCTTTTCCGTTAGTATATTACAAAGTTTGCCGTTCTCACACTGTGCACACATTCTTATCGAGTTGCCAATTTTTCAATTTCATTGTGAGTATTTTTCCCCATAATGTCTAGGAAACAGCCTTCAACTTCTAGTGTTGCTGATGCATCTAAGGTGCCTACAGGAAGCCTCTCCTTGGATGTATGATTACAGGTGTTGAGGCAGTTGGAAGCTGGCGAGTGTCAGCTTGATTTCAGTGATGCTTTCAGATTGGGGACATCAACAGTTATTAAGGATGTAGACAATATAAAAACTACAATCAATTTAACAGCAATGAAGAAGAATTATTCAAGGGGCACTTTCTTAGAAAGAATGGAATGTAATTCAAGTAAAGCACTGCTAGGTAAGGTGATAGGCCAAGTGAGGAGCACTTAACACACCAATTGCATGTCAGCAGCACACCCTTCACGCTACACAGTAAGATCACTCTCACATTGTTTTGTTTCTGTTTGTCCTGACTCCAAAGTACAATGAATGCTGCCATTTCATTATAACTGCAAATGTTAAATCTAGTCAGGGAAGTACAGGATATAAGGTTATCACTCATGTGAAACTAGAGTTAAAGAGGTATGATGATGACCTTATCCTAGCCCTACTAAACAACTAAGTATCTACACGTTTACCTAAAGATTAACTTATACCCTCTTAGGTTTTCATTTGCTCAAAGTGTATGACCTACTGTGCAGAGTCCACTAAAAGCATTGTCTGTCCCCATATAATTTCAAAGGCAATACATGACTAAGGTTCATTGTGGGTTCAAGCATTTGAAGTTCTCAGGGTGAAATCACCTTATATCTGGTAGCTGAGACTAGTGTTTCTACCGTGTGAGGTCCATCAGCCCACCTCAATGTGCCTTAACCTGTCTCAAGGAAGGATGTTCTTTCTTTGCACTTCCTGGCTGCAATTTTGGGAATTTCGCTTCTGGACACTGTAATTCTTCCACCTGTGCTTCAAGATGGTTGGCTCTTGCCTTTCTAAGCAGGAGAAAGCCTGAATTCTTGCACAGTGGAGCTCAGAATGCATGATCAGGCAACAGCATCCTGCCAAATCTCATCAGTGCTTCAACTCATTCAGGAGACCAAGACTCTATGGACCCAAAATATGGACCTTGAATACATAAGGAACCATGCCAATTCCATGCCATACAAATCATGGCTAAAGGAGGGATGAAAAAGTATGAAATGTAAATGCAACAATGCCTTCGAAAATTATGGGGAGGCAAAAAAGGGTTTTTGCAGACAATGTGTATAGCTTTAATGTTGGTTTTGTCATTTTATTAGTTTTCACGTGCAATATAAACGTTGGTTGTGTTGTGTATTATTAGCTTTCATGTGCTATATAAACTAGTCTGACATTTAAGCTGAGCATCTGAGAAGAAAAAAAATCTAGCTTAATATGTACTATGTACCTCTCTTTACTTGTCCCAAAATCTGTTTCTCTGCAGCAGTTAAGACATTCTCTTTGTGCTCATCACCCCCAGAATTAGCTCCTGAACCCTAGCTTATAATTTCAAGTCTCCGCATTTTTTTATTCCTTCTCTGATCTCTTTCTCTGTTGTTTTCTGCACCACTCCTTCCTCTGGTTACATTCCTTCTTTATCTCTACAATTCATTTCATTGTCTTTTATTCAATTTTTCAATTTCCTAATTTCCTCTTCATGTTATAACACTTTTCATTATCTTTTTATGTGATTTTTCAGTTTCTTAACACTTTTCTCCATGTTACAATTTTGATCACATTTCACTAGGACTCTAATAATTTCCATCCTTTAAGCCTTCCTTGATTTTTCTCCATCAAATTTAAAACACTCATGTTCCCATTCATCCTACCTCTTCCCAACAGACCTAGTTACAACTGTAATGTTAATGTAATTTACCTTGCCTGACTTATTTCTCATTCAAAAATTATATCCCGGCTTGGCTTTCAGCTTTTACCAAATATGCTGTCAGTCTGTAGTTTCCACCTAATTCTTTTTAAGGCTCCAGTCATGGACAAAAGTCCACATCAAGGCCATGCCTTAACTGAAATAAAGAGAGAATTGTGCGGTGGAAAAAGAAAAGACAAGGGAAAGAATGTATGAATTTTCAAGAAAGTGAAAAACCTCTTTTGAACTGTGCCAGGTCACAGTTATTGGGAAAGACATAAGAAAGGCAGAGTTCCAGAGCTTTGACACATACTAATCATGTGATGCAACAGCTTGCTGAGTATTGCATGGTCTAGCTTGTGGTGTGGGCACTCAAGCAGCCAGCTCTGGGGAAGAAAAACCAAAGTAATACCCATAGAAAAGGGCAAGTGAATCAACATTGTGGTGTAGGGCATGGGGGTTAAGTTTGGAAGTTAGTCTGGGACAGTTTATATGGCGGACTGCTTTCGACTCAACTCTGTCAGGTAAGGATGCAGAGCTAGAACCACCCCAAATGTTAGAGCTGTGCTCCATACAAGGATGAGCCAATCCCTTGTATAAACAGAGCAACTATTCAGAAGAGGTCTCGAAATCTAAAAGGACACCCAGTTTCTTAGCTATTCCTGTAATCTGGGGTTTGAGTGAATGGATGTTACAGTAATAACAAGTATGTCCAATGAGTCAAGAGGTGGAATTCCAGAACAGTCAAAGTAGAGACAAGAGTTGTGAGGAGTTTTTGATAGAGAGATGGATAGAAACTGGGTTTTGATGGCAATAAACTTAACAAGATTTTGTCTACCCCACTGAGATATCCTGTCAAAGTCTGAGTTAATTGAGGACGCCGTGTCCAGATGAGATGCAGATTGCGTGAGAGAAGAGGGGCAGAGTTGAAGGATGTGGATGAATGCAGTGATGATTCATCAGCATATGAGTGCATAGGATTATCAGTGGAGAGGAAATTGTTGAAAAAAAAGAGAAAAAGTGTATGGGACTGGACAGAACCTTGGGGGACACCACTGTTGATGGAGAAAAGGGGGGAAAATGACCCATCAACAACCACAGAGATAGATCAGCCAGAGAGGAGGTTAGATATGAAGGAGCAAAGTGAGGGAGGGAAGCCAAAAGAGGGGAGCTTACAGATGAGACCCAGATGCCACAATTGGTCAAAAGCCTTGGATATATTAATGGCAACTACACATGACTCCCCAAAATCTTTCAGAGATGACCAGGCATTAGTACAACCGGAGTAAAGAATATCACCAGCCATACTGGTGATCAGACAGAAAACTGTGATTTTTGTGTTTAAGGAAATGGGAG
Organism: Panulirus ornatus; assembly: GCF_036320965.1. Lineage (NCBI taxonomy): Eukaryota > Metazoa > Arthropoda > Malacostraca > Decapoda > Palinuridae > Panulirus > Panulirus ornatus. Next base: position 13,509,199 of record NC_092286.1, read on the forward strand.
TTGAGGAGGGATTCAAAGACTTTGGAAATAGTGGATGTCAAAGCAACAGGATGATAGTTATTGGAGTCAGGACGGTCACCCTTCTTAGGGATGGGATGTATTAATGCATGCTTCCAAGGAGAAGGGAAAGTTTTGGCTTTTAAACAAAAACAGAAGACTAGCAAGCACAGGTGCAAGTTCACCCAAAATTTCAAACCAACCATGTTAACTTACTTAAGCTTCTAAATATGTGTAATTACCTATTCATACATATGGAAAGAAAACTTTACACTTATGAGGACCTCACCTTTCGTAACTGCTATTCCATCATATACGCTTTTGAATTTTCCAGTGCAACTTGTACTTCTGCTTTCCAGTGCTACAGTAATTCCTCTTTGCTTTGCTTGTCCCATATATCCACAAATTTGCTGTTGAAGACATACTTCCACATGTTCCTTTCAACAACTTTCTTGCCTAAATCTTAACTGTAAATACTGCTTTGTACTCTTTTCTGACTTTAAAAGAAGAGGTCCATGTTAAAGTTGTCATAACCCCGTTGGAATAGGAATGTCCTTTATAAGCTTTCCTTTATCCTCCTTTATTCCAAAGTGGACAGATAGAGAACATCCCATGTCTCTTCCTAACATGTTCCATAACCACTAGGCAGGACCACAGGTCATGAACCTGTTGTGATGTTGTATGTGTATGTCTGTGGGTAGAAAGCAGGGCAACTGAGATGTATGTGTTTGGTCTCTTTATTCTGGTAGGTGCCTTCTGGATAAGAAAGTTCAAGAGATATGCTGAATCAGTGTTGTTAGCATTGAAGTGTTGAGTGATGTCCACAGGACAGACTGGAATGTGTAACATGAGTATGTCTGGGGAGTGTTGTTTAGGTCTGTAAGAATGGTGCTTATGACTGAATTGGAAAGGTGGTTCTTTGCATCTTGTCATGTCATTTCAGGGGTATATATTTATGTATAGGTTGCTGAAGTGTGAGGCAGAGGTAAGGTTTTTATATCTATCTGGAAGATGATGGTTGGCTATGGATTTGGAAGGAACTGAGCACTAAGCTTCTTGAGCTGGGATCATACTAGGAGGATCTTTGTTTAATGTGTAGTCAGAGTATTTGTGGTTGTTAGGAAACAATGGATATATATATATATATATATATATATATATATATATATATATATATATATATATCCCTGGGGATAGGGGAGAAAGAATACTTCCCATGTATTCCCTGCATGTTGTAGAAGGCGACTAAAAGGGGAGGGAGCGGGTGGCTGGAAATCTTCCCCTCTCGTTTTTTTTTTTAATTTTCCAAAAGAAGGAACAGAGAAGGGGGCCAGGTGAGGATATTCCCTCAAAGGCCCAGTCCTCTGTTCCTAACACTACCTTGCTAATGCAGGAAATGGCGAATAGTATGAAAGAAAAAGATATATATATATATATATATATATTTATTTATTTATTTTGCTTTGTCGCTGTCTCCCGCGTTTGCGAGGTAGCGCAAGGAAACAGACGAAAGAAATGGCCCAACCCACCCCCACACACAACACATGTACAAACACACACACACACACACATACATATATATATATATATATATATATATATATATATATATATATATATATATATATATATGGGAGACAGCGACAAAGCAAAATAAAAAATATATATATATTTTTTTTTTTTTTGCTTTGTCGCTGTCTCCCGCGTTTGCGAGGTAGCGCAAGGAAACACATGAAAGAAATGGCCCAACCCACCCCCATACACATGCCTTGATTCAATCCACTGACAGCACGTCAACCCCGGTATACCACATCGCTCCAATTCACTCTATTCTTTGCCCTCCTTTCACCCTCCTGCATGTTCAGGCCCCGATCACACAAAATCTTTTTCACTCCATCTTTCCACCTCCAATTTGGTCTCCCTCTTCTCCTCGTTCCCTCCACCTCCGACACATATATCCTCTTGGTCAATCTTTCCTCACTCATTCTCTCCATGTGACCAAACCATTTCAAAACACCCTCTTCTGCTCTCTCAACCACGCTCTTTTCATTTCCACACATCTCTCTTACCCTTACGTTACTTACTCGATCAAACCACCTCACACCACACATTGTCCTCAAACATCTCATTTCCAGCACATCCACCCTCCTGCGCACAACTCTATCCATAGTCCACGCCTCGCAACCATACAACATTGTTGGAACCACTATTCCTTCAAACATACCCATTTTTGCTTTCCGAGATAATGTTCTCGACTTCCACACATTCTTCAAGGCTCCCAGAATTTTCGCCCCCTCCCCCACCCTATGATCCACTTCCGCTTCCATGGTTCCATCCGCTGCCAGATCCACTCCCAGATATCTAAAACACTTCACTTCCTCCAGTTTTTCTCCATTCAAACTCACCTCCCAATTGAATTGACCCTCAACCCTACTGTACCTAATAACCTTGCTCTTATTCACATTTACTCTTAACTTTCTTCTTTCACACACTTTACCAAACTCAGTCACCAGCTTCTGCAGTTTCTCACATGAATCAGCCACCAGCGCTGTGTCATCAGCGAACAACAACTGACTCACTTCCCAAGCTCTCTCATCCCCAACAGACTTCATACTTGCCCCTCTTTCCAAAACTCTTGCATTCACCTCCCTAACAACCCCATCCATAAACAAATTAAACAACCATGGAGACATCACACACCCCTGCCGCAAACCTACATTCACTGAGAACCAATCACTTTCCTCTCTTCCTACACGTACACATGCCTTACATCCTCGATAAAAAACTTTTCACTGCTTCTAACAACTTGCCTCCCACACCATATATTCTTAATACCTTCCACAGAGCATCTCTATCAACTCTATCCTATGCCTTCTCCAGATCCATAAATGCTACATACAAATCCATTTGCTTTTATAAGTATTTCTCACATACATTCTTCAAAGCAAACACCTGATCCACACATCCTCTACCACTTCTGAAACCACACTGCTCTTCCCCAATCTGATGCTCTGTACATGCCTTCACCCTCTCAATCAACACCCTCCCATATAATTTGCCAGGAATACTCAACAAACTTATACCTCTGTAATTTGAGCACTCACTCTTATCCCCTTTGCCTTTGTACAATGGCACTATGCACGCATTCCGCCAATCCTCAGGCACCTCACCATGAGTCATTTTTTTTTTTTTTTTTTATACTTTGTCGCTGTCTCCCGCGTTTGCGAGGTAGCGCAAGGAAACAGACGAAAGAAATGGCCCAACCCCCCCCCCCATACACATGTACATACGTCCACACACGCAAATATACATACCTACACAGCTTTCCATGGTTTACCCCAGACGCTTCACATGCCTTGATTCAATCCACTGACAGCACGTCAACCCCTGTATACCACATCGCTCCAATTCACTCTATTCCTTGCCCTCCTTTCACCCTCCTGCATGTTCAGGCCCCGATCACACAAAATCTTTTTCACTCCATCTTTCCACCTCCAATTTGGTCTCCCTCTTCTCCTCGTTCCCTCCACCTCCGACACATATACCCTCTTGGTCAATCTTTCCTCACTCATTCTCTCCATGTGACCAAACCATTTCAAAACACCCTCCTCTGCTCTCTCAACCACGCTCTTTTTATTTCCACACATCTCTCTTACCCTTACGTTACTTACTCGATCAAACCACCTCACACCACACATTGTCCTCAAACATCTCATTTCCAGCACATCCATCCTCCTGTGCATAACTCTATCCAAAGTCCACGCCTCGCAACCATACAACATTGTTGGAACCACTATTCCTTCAAACATACCCATTTTTGCTCTCCGAGATAATGTTCTCGACTTCCACACATTCTTCAAGGCTCCCAGAATTTTCGCCCCCTCCCCCACCCTATGATCCACTTCCGCTTCCATGGTTCCATCCGCTGCCAGATCCACTCCCAGATATCTAAAACACTTCACTTCCTCCAGTTTTTCTCCATTCAAACTCACCTCCCAGTTGACCTGACCCTCAACCCTACTGTACCTATATATATATATATATATATATATATATATATATATTTCTTTTCTTTCATACTATTCGCCATTTCCCGCGTTAGCAAGGTAGCGTTAAGAACAGAGGACTAGGCCTTTGAGGGAATATCCTCATCTGGCCCCCTTCTCTGTTCCTTCTTTGGAAAAAAAAAAGAAGAAAAAAAAAAGTGGGGAGGATTTCCAGCACCCCCGCTCCCTATATATATATATATATATATATATATATTGAATGTGTTTGATGATAGAGTGGCAGATATAGGGTGTTTTGGTCGAGGTGGTGTGCAAAGTGAGAGGGTTAGGGAAAATGATTTCGTAAACAGAGAAGAGGTAGTAAAAGCTTTGCGGAAGATGAAAGCCAGCAAGGCAGCAGGTTTGGATGGTATTGCAGTGGAATTTATTAAAAAAGGGGGTGACTGTATTGTTGACTGGTTGGTAAGGTTATTTAATGTATGTATGACTCATGGTGAGGTGCCTGAGGATTGGCGGAATGCGTGCATAGTGCCATTGTACAAAGGCAAAGGGGATAAGAGTGAGTGCTCAAATTACAGAGGTATAAGTTTGTTGAGTATTCCTGGTAAATTATATGGGAGGGTATTGACTGAGAGGGTGAAGGCATGTACAGAGCATCAGATTGGGGAAGAGCAGTGTGGTTTCAGAAGTGGTTGAGGATGTGTGGATCAGGTGTTTGCTTTGAAGAATGTATGTGAGAAATACTTAGAAAAGCAAATGGATTTGTATGTAGCATTTATGGATCTGGAGAAGGCATATGATAAGAGTTGATAGAGATGCTCTGTGGAAGGTATTAAGAATATATGGTGTGGGAGGCAAGTTGTTAGAAGCAGTGAAAAGTTTTTATCGAGGATGTAAGGCATGTGTACGTGTAGGAAGAGAGGAAAGTGATTGGTTCTCAGTGAATGTAGGTTTGCGGCAGGGGTGTGTGATGTCTCCATGGTTGTTTAATTTGTTTATGGATGGGGTTGTTAGGGAGGTGAATGCAAGAGTTTTGGAAAGAGGGGCAAGTATGAAGTCTGTTGGGGATGAGAGAGCTTGGGAAGTGAGTCAGTTGTTGTTCGCTGATGATACAGCGCTGGTGGCTGATTCATGTGAGAAACTGCAGAAGCTGGTGACTGAGTTTGGTAAAGTGTGTGGAAGAAGAAAGTTAAGAGTAAATGTGAATAAGAGCAAGGTTATTAGGTACAGTAGGGTTGAGGATCAAGTCAATTGGGAGGTGAGTTTGAATGGAGAAAAACTGGAGGAAGTAAAGTGTTTTAGATATCTGGGAGTGGATCTGGCAGCGGATGGAACCATGGAAGCGGAAGTGGATCATAGGATGGGGGAGGGGGCGAAAATTCTGGGAGCCTTGAAGAATGTGTGGAAGTCGAGAACATTATCTCGGAAAGCAAAAATGAGTATGTTTGAAGGAATAGTGGTTCCAACAATGTTGTATGGTTGCAAGGCGTGGGCTATGGATAGAGTGGTGCGCAGGAGGATGGATGTGCTGGAAATGAGATGTTTGAGGACAATGTGTGGTGTGAGGTGGTTTGATCGAGTAAGTAACGTAAGGGTAAGAGAGATGTGTGGAAATAAAAAGAGCGTGGTTGAGAGAGCAGAAGAGGGTGTTTTGAAATGGTTTGGGCACATGGAGAGAATGAGTGAGGAAAGATTGACCAAGAGGATATATGTGTCGGAGGTGGAGGGAACGAGGAGAAGAGGGAGACCAAATTGGAGGTGGAAAGATGGAGTGAAAAAGATTTTGTGTGATCGGGGCCTGAACATGCAGGAGGGTGAAAGGCGGGCAAGGTATAGAGTGAATTGGATCGATGTGGTATACCGGGGTTGACATGCTGTCAATGGACTGAATCAGGGCATGTGAAGCGTCTGGGGTAAACCATGGAAAGTTCTGTGGGGCCTGGATGTGGAAAGGGAGCTGTGGTTTCGGGCATTATTACATGACAGCTAGAGACTGAGTGTGAACGAATGGGGCCTTTGTTGTCTTTTCCTAACACTACCTTGCACACATGAGGGGGGAGGGGGATGTTATTCCATGTGTGGCGAGGTGGCGATGGGAATAAATAAAGGCAGACAGTATGAATTAAGTACATGCGTATATATGTATATGTCTGTGTGTGTGAATATATGTGTACACTGAGATGTATAGGTATGTATATTTGCGTGTGTGGACGTGTATGTATATACATGTGTATAGGGGTGGGTTGGGCCATTTCTTTCGTCTGTTTCCTTGCGCTACCTCGCAAACGCGGGAGACAGTGACAAAGCAGAATAAATAAATAAAAATATACACATAAATGCCCATACATGCACATATACATAACATATACATACTCAGACATATGCATATATACACATGTACATATTCATACTTGCTTGCCTTCATCCATTCCCAGCACTACTCCACCCCACAGGAAGTGAGGTGGTATGATCAAATAAGTCATGAAACAGTAAGAGAGATGTGTGGTAACAAAAAGAGTGTAGTTGAGAGAGCAGAAGAGGGTGTATTGAAATGGTTTGGACATATGGAGAGAATGAGTGAGGAAAGGTTGACAAAGAGGATATCTGTCAGAAGTGGAGGGAATAAGGAGAGGTGGGAGACCAAAATGGAGGTGGAAGGATGAAGTGAAAAAGATTTTGAGCAATTGGAACCTAAAAATGCAAACATGCAAGAGGGTGAAAGGCATGCACAGAACAGAGTGAACTGGAATGATGTGGTATACTGGGGTCAATAGACTGAACCAGGGCATATGAAACGTCTGAGGCAAATCACAGAAAGGTCTGTGGGGCCTGGATGTGGATAGAGAGCTTTGGTTTCGGTGCATTTCACTTGACAGCTGGAGAACGGATGTGAGATGTGGCCTTTCTTTGTATGTTTCCTGGTGCTACCTCGTTGTCGCAGGGGGTGGTGAATGCAATGGTCATGGAGACAGGATCAGGTGTGCAGTGTGCTAGGTGTTGTGGTGCCTGAGAGGTATGTTGGTTTTTGTGAATAATATGAGTTTGAGAGTGCATGAAAGGAAAGAGTTGAGAGTAAATGTGAATAAAAGGAAGGTAGTTAGGTTTAGCAGTGAAAAGAGACAGGTTACTTGGAGTGTGAGTTCAAATGGAGAGAACCTGGAGGAAGTCGAGTGTTTTCGATACCTGGGAGTGGCTATGGCAGCGAATGGAGCCATTGGAGGTGAAGTGTGCCATAGGATTGGTGAGGAGGTAAAGGCCTTGGGCACATTTTCTTTGAAAGCAAAGATAAGCAAGTTTGACAATAATTCCGTTGATGTACTATGGATGCTAGGTGTGGCCTAAGACAAAAATGTAAAAAATAGGGCAAATGTGTTGGAAATCAAATGCTTGAGGACAATAATATAGTTGGTTAGAGAGAAGCATGGAAGTAAGAGGAGCATGTATGTGAGAGCTGAAGAGGGTGTGCTGAAATGGTATAGACATATAAAGAGGATGAGTGAGGAAAGTTAGACTAAGAGGGTATACATTTCAGCAGTGGAGGAAAAAAGGAAAAGAGAAAAATGAAGGAGGTGGAGAGATATAAAGAAAAATGCTTTGAAGGTTCACGGCCTGAACACATATGAGGTTACAGGGCATGCACGGGCTAGAACAAACTGGAACAATGTGTTCTTTTTGGGATGGTATGTTATCCATGGGCTGAAACAGGGAATATGGAGCAGCTGGAGGAAACCACAGGATGGTCTATGGGGCCTAATTATGGACACGCTCCACTTCTGGAAAATCATACATGATGGTTAGAGAGTGGATGAGCAAATGAGGTTATTTTTTCACTGTTCCCAGCACTACCTCAAAAACATGGAAATGGTTAACAGATATGAACAAAAAAAATCATACTTGTTCACTCTTTCCCATGTAGAGGCAGATCCAGCAACATGTTAATAAAGGCCTTATTTGCTTACATCCTCTCTCTAGCTGTTATGCATACTGCACCAGTATCAGAGCTCACTGTCCCACAGACCATACTGTGGTTTTTTCCTGTTTCATATGTCCAAGTTCAGCTCAATGACACCACGTCTTCACCTGTGTACCTCATCACTCCAATTTCTTCTATCTTTTGCATCCCTCTCACCCTCCTGCATGTTCAGGCCCAAACACTCAATCCTTCCACCTGTGAGCTTTAACACTAAGAGCAGAATGTCACCTTCAACAGACTGGAGATACTGAAGCATTGTCATGGACCTCCCAACATCTAAAGAAGCCCAAACTACTTTCCACCAAGATTATCTGCAGCCCCAAAGCTGTAGAAAGCCTCCATAATGGGGTTTGAGGATTGCATAACTAACTCTTAAGTTTAGAGATGGGCCCCACCACAAGTGTAAAATTCACTGACCAAAAAATGACAGAAAATCTCATATATACATATACACAAATCTTACAAATACATTTTATACTGTATAATCTTTTTAACAAAGAAAAATTAATTCTTACCTTTACTTTGTTGCAAAACTCACAAGCTGTCTATAAATCATAATACACATGAGTTACAAAAGTATCTAGGATTACTGAAAAAAATAGCAAATAAGCTGTCAGAGCTTAATGGAAAACTTCAAATGGGATGAAAGTATCACAGTGATCAAAGAGGAGTGAAATATACATCTAGAAGAAATTACTTGATCTGTCCCTTGGCATATAACATCTTTATCAACACTGTGGAATACCCTGTGTGACACAATGTTCAAGGCATATACGCAAAAGTATCTAATCATATAAAAGAGTGTTTTTCTAACAAATTCAGGTACAATAAATAATTCACTGGTACTAGTGTAGCGCCCTAAATTATTACTTTCCATTCTGGCATTTTGATATAAGGGAAGACACTTGTATCTCTTTTATGTTTTATATCTAAGCAGCTGATTGTAATGAATGGGGGAAAAAAATAAAATGGAAATCTCTGCACTGCATTTCCATAAAAGAATATTACATATGTATATGCTAAAAATTCCTACGGTTTTCTGAATCTAAAGTTAAATCAACAATGTTACTATTCTGTGTCATCAATTATACTTTTCAACTGGCGCCTTCACTTTTCATTAAGAAATATGCTACTATATAAGCTTAGAATTCAGTATCCAACATATTTTTCAAAGAAAGTCATACAAAGCAAGTAGGTCATCAGCAGACAAAAAATCAACATCATTTATCACACTAAATGTGTTACTCCTTCTAATCTTCCATAGATCACTATATGTTTTGAGCAGAATATTCACATCAAGTAAAACACTGTAGAGTCTGAAATCTAAGGATCACACAGAGGATTTTGAATGGTGAATGCAGTGCAGTGCCCATACACTTTGTGAAGATTCAATGTCCTTTGTCTAAATAGTTTCTAGTTAGGCATTTCTTGAAGAAGGTAACAGAGTATGTACATGAGATTTTTATAGAGTATCATGAACTACTGATTTATGATGGAGGAATCATAACTTGTCAGAGATGATAATTTCTGAGGAAGCTTTCAGCTGAATATAAAATAAATATAAAAATGCAATGATATGATGAGGCAGCAAATCAATCTCTCTCAAATCAAGGACCACTACTCAGGCACTTTTCTCTTTGTCAGCATTATACACTGTCATTTCTAACACTGTTCAGTCCAATTAGTACTTTAACATTTCCATGCTAGTTTCTCACTAGAATATTTCCATAAGTAGGAGGCCTAATAAACCTTAGCAACACACTCAGGCATAACTGTATAAGTTGACAACTATTAACTGGAAATCATCCCCCTTACATTTCTCCACTTAGTGGCTCTTCTAGTCACATTTACCCAGCAGCCTCACTTGATGATATGCCACGTCTTCTTTAATACCATAATTCACAATCAAATGAGCATAACACGTACTTTATCTTTCTTTTATACTGTCACTATTTCTAGGTTAAGTCACTCAGTGTATTTTAATTTTGTTAATATATTACTCCTCTATCCCTATTAATATGTCAATAAAAAAGGTGAAACATTTTCCTATATGATAGCCAAACTGAATACAATATTCTTTGACAACTGCTTCTGCTGTTATCATTTCGTTGTCCACAGTGCAGTATGTGAGATGTGAGAATACCAAGTGTTTGGGGAGAATCCTGCCTGTGCCACCAAACTTTGGGTGAAGGAAACAACACATCCAATATAAAGATGTATGATTACTTCCTAAGCAAGAAAGAGTTATCAGGATAATTAAAGCTAAAAGACAGAGTTAGATAGTTTTTCAGAGATCACGTAGGATTATCTTAATCTCAACTACAAACCACTTTTTCCTAATTTTCCATGGTACTAAAATACCCAAGTGGAAAAAAGTAGTCACAACTGTAACTCTGCCATACAAATAATTTTGTCTATATAATGTTACTCTGGAGATAAAATCAGATTTGAAAAATGATGTACTGGAGTAGATAAAGGTTCTTACTGTATTCAAATGACTTCAAAATATGTATGGAAGGTACAAGAGAAATTAGGTGCATTCACAAATATATTCCTGAAACCCTGCAAAAGTAGGAATGTGACATCAAAAAAACAGATTTGTTTGTATTAGCTAGTAAGCCCAAAAGATAAAAAATAATTGTTACAATGCTCTGTAATTCTGTTATACTGCAAATGCTAAATGCAAAAAATGTTCCTATTGAAACACAGGACATTCAGTGAGGCTGTAACACAACCAACTTGCTACTGAGGTTGTCAACTTCTTCATGTGACATAACCTTTAAGCAGGATTACCTGCAAAACTAGCAATCCATATATTTATTATAAAAAAATATGCTTTGTGTTTGATGATTATATCTTGTGACAAGAGGAACTTTTACAGTGGCAATTACATTAACAGATATCAAGGTGATAATCAAGTGAAAATAAAACATGCTGCATTTCAAAATACTGAGATAGTACTTTTCTTTTGGTTTTCTTGGTAAACTGCACTAAATCATGAGTTTCATTTTCTTTAATATTCTGGACTTTCTTCTCGAAGCATGGATTTCATTTTCTATGAAACATCATTAACTCATAACTTGCAATTTTTTAAAATATTTTGCTTCCTACTTTTATGTCATCAACTATACTGGGATCAGCAGTAATTCAAAAGTATATCAGAAAATATCTATAACCAAATACATATTTGGTTAAATTTAACCCCATGATTTATATCTTTATGAAAATAAGTTTACAACCAAAACTTTCTTCAAGAACACCAGCACAAACCTCTGTTCACATCATACTGATATCATATCTGATAAAACTATATCCTTATCTATATTATGGAGAAGGAAGTCTTGCATGCATGACTATGCCTACAGTTATAAATAAATATGAAATCTTAACCTAAATCCTCGAACCTCTTCATGTTATCTTCCTTGAACTGAAGATTACTGAAGTTCGTTTAGATTCTAGGTCTCTTTGAAAGCAATCTCTTCTAAGGCAATACCGATTCTGTCTACAATTTAAATTACCTAATACTGTACACACACTACCTACATACAAACTTTAAGGCCTTGCAAATTATGGCTCAAAATCATTAAAGGGAGTCTGATTAAAACTTGAGCAGTACCATAAACAGTATGCAGTGGTCATTTTGAAATCAGATTATAGCATGCACTTCCACCAATACCCAAGTTGTACTTCTCTTGTTTTAATATCACAATAAACATTTTCCTGACAAAATCTGCATCTCTCCCGTGCAAAATAGAGTTAAAAAGGGAAAAATATTCTTTTTCATGATTTACATATGGAAGGGTACATCTTGGATCTTTCTGGAAATACTTTTACTGAGTAAATGAAGTTAATGAGGCGAAGAAATTGATCATGGGGCAGAAGCTATTACAATGATCCTGCACCAGGAATCAGTAGCAAATATAGCTTCTCATCTGGAACCTCAAACCATTTATATTTAATGTTAAGTGAGAATCATTATCACATTCAAAATGGTCAAGAGCAATGATGTAAACATTCTATAATGACAAGGCATATAAATTTCTATACTGTTTTGGTTTGATATGGATATAACTTCACAGTTAAAGAATGGGTGTGACTTGGTTTCTTTGGAAGAACATTTTAACACTTAAGAATGCATTAAAAAATCAAGGCTTAACTACCTGCAATGGTACTGTGCCTAAAGTAGATTACCAATATATGAATCATGATGAAACTGATGATCTGTATCTTAGATCATCAACATGATAATTTTACACCAGTTAAGAATCGCACATATATTTTAGTCCAAAGAAGCAAAAATATCAACATTTTGTCTTGTCACTTAAAAGATAACCAAACTGACAGTCAGTTCATTTAAGAATAAATCAGAGTAAGTTACATGCAAAATTTACTAATCAAGAAACTTTTTTGGCCAATTCATATTTTCATCTTTGGTGATAACTACTACAAGAAGATATGAGTTCCACAACACCACAGCAGTCATGGACATGTATAATGGTACTCTATGGAAATCAGATGCCCATTTCTGAGAAAAAGAATACTGTATCACTGTACAACAATAATGTACACAATAATCTTTCCATCTGCAAGGGCTATATTGAAAATACCCTTATTCTTTTAAAACTGTCAAGTTGGCAGTTACCAGGAAGCTATGCATCACACCATAAGACACAACTTTCTTATGTCCCAGTTATGTAAAACACCCAAACTCAAAAAAATCTGCTTTTCACCACATGATCAGACTCCTGATCAAGTTAACTTAATGTAAGAAGATGGGTTAGTGGACTTATATCAATCCTTTAAATGATAGTAAACAACCACTTTAAACATGTGAAGATCTGTTATTTAACATAATCTACCACCACAAGCCCATTAACTTTGTCACAACAACTAGTCAACCAACTTGCACATATTTCATTCAATTACCGTAAAATCAGCAAGTCAATCAAATGCAAGTATGGTGGAATGTGAGAGGTGATGTGACCAAAGCATATAAAAGAAATACTGCTATACAGAGGAGAAGGCTGTATCATAAACAGACAAATTGACAGGGCTATCAATACAAAACTGATAACTACAACTGTCATTAACAAACACAAAATAAATATTTCTTGTAATCAAGATACATACAAATATGTTCAGACAAAAATTCTAAATCAGCATCATGCAACTGATAATATTATTAAATCCCAACAAAATGCTACCAGAGAAACTTGACCAACCCATGGGCACTTTTTAAGCTGACCACAAACAAACATCACTTACTTTGTTTATTTCGCATACTTACTTACCTGGTTACAAATGGAAAAAATACATGCATTCAGAAATGGACATGTGTAATAAGGGAGTTACTACTCAATTCAGTCTGATGCAGGTTTCCTCACTTTACACTAGAAAAAAACACTTTCATCCTTTCAACAACTACTGAGATTTGTGCAAAAATTTCATTGGCTAGTTCCCACAGCCTTCAAATGTGAGCCACTGAGATTTAAATAAAATATAATTTAATCACAATAAGCAGCTGATCACATTATAGCATGATTACAGCTGAAGCTCATCACTATGTTAATAATGGCACATACAATGTTCCAGCTCTGACATGTGTTCAACTTGTCAGGGCATATAGTCCATAGTCTTGATAAATTCAATAGCTGCACAAAACTGTGTCCACCAATACTGGTCCTCCCCCTTCAGCCGCTTCTCAAAGAAGAGATTCACATACTGTACCGTCGAAAGAAGTGCTGGTGGATTGGCCTGTCACAAAATAAAATGACTACATAAAAACATCCACACATTATTATCACACAACCTCAGAATCCTTTTCACAAAGAGCTCCTAGCCCCCTATCAAGGGGCTTTAGCAGCTCCAAGGATGAACTACACTCAGCAACAAGGGCAGGAAAGACTCAAATGAAGTGAGAAGTTCTTTGACAAGACTGTAATCTCATTTGTCAAATAATGATACAGCCTTGCCAAAGGCGACTCTTCACTTGCTGTGTAACCTCAAGCAAGGGTGTCTAGCAACATCTATCCATTAACCAAAACTTTCAATATATTCAAGGATCAAGCAATAATCTAATAAAAAAAAGATGGCCTTTCAAAATTAGCACAGCAAAATTGAATACCTAAAGTTTTATTTTATTTTTTTTTTTTTTTATACTTTGTCGCTGTCTCCCGCGTTTGCGAGGTAGCGCAAGGAAACAGACGAAAGAAATGGCCCAACCCCCCCCCATACACATGTATATACATACGTCCACACACGCAAATATACATACCTACACAGCTTTCCATGGTTTACCCCAGACGCCTCACATGCCCTGATTCAATCCACTGACAGCATGTCAACCCCGGTATACCACATCGCTCCAATTCACTCTATTCCTTGCCCTCCTTTCACCCTCCTGCATGTTCAGGCCCCGATCACACAAAATCTTTTTCATTCCATCTTTCCACCTCCAATTTGGTCTCCCTCTTCTCCTTGTTCCCTCCACCTCCGACACATATATCCTCTTGGTCAATCTTTCCTCACTCATCCTCTCCATGTGCCCAAACCACTTCAAAACACCCTCTTCTGCTCTCTTAACCACGCTCTTTTTATTTCCACACATCTCTCTTACCCTTACGTTACTCACTCGATCAAACCACCTCACACCACACATTGTCCTCAAACATCTCATTTCCAGCACATCCATCCTCCTGCGCACAGCTCTATCCATAGCCCATGCCTCGCAACCATACAACATTGTTGGAACCACTATTCCTTCAAACATACCCATTTTTGCTTAAGTATAATACTTAAATTCTTACACAACAATGAAACAACTGCTTGTAAATCAAGCTTTTGACTCTACTACAGTCCTCTCTTTCCTAGAGGTTTTTAATGTGAAATGAAAGTGAGCCAATAACCAAAAGAAAATTATTTCTATCTATAAAAATATCATATGAAGACAAAAGAATTTAGAAAAAAATTCTGAATATATCTACATACAGTCTAATGCTTGTAAAAAAAAAAAAAAGTAAAATACATGAACTACTGTCCACAAAAAAAGTAAAATACATGAACATTTAGACTTAATGAAAACAGTTAGTTTACATAAACCTAGGATCGCTTTTATGGGGTTCCAGTTTTTTCGAGTCAGTACTCTACATGGCAGCTGGGTGGAGTGAACTCCTCTGGGGCAGGAAGGTCCATGATGGTCCTTAATGTCTGATGCTGATAATGAAACCTCAATCAAGATGATGTCAGGTTCGCAATGTTCCCACTTGAAGGCGGAGTCTGGGAACACCATCGAATATTTTTTTTTTTTTTTTTTTTTTTTATACTTTGTCGCTGTCTCCCGCGTTTGCGAGGTAGCGCAAGGAAACAGACGAAAGAAATGGCCCAACCCCCCCCATACAAATGTACATACACACGTCCACACACGCAAATATACATACCTACACAGCTTTCCTTGGTTTACCCCGGACGCTTCACATGCCTTGATTCAATCCACTGACAGCACGTCAACCCCTGTATACCACATCGCTCCAATTCACTCTATTCCTTGCCCTCCTTTCACCCTCCTGCATGTTCAGGCCCCGATCACACAAAATCCTTTTCACTCCATCTTTCCACCTCCAATTTGGTCTCCCTCTTCTCCTCGTTCCCTCCACCTCCGACACATATATCCTCTTGGTCAATCTTTCCTCACTCATTCTCTCCACGTGCCCAAACCATTTCAAAACACCCTCTTCTGCTCTCTCAACCACGCTCTTTTTATTTCCACACATCTCTCTTACCCTTACGTTACTTACTCGATCAAACCACCTCACACCACACATTGTCCTCAAACATCTCATTTCCAGCACATCCATCCTCCTGCGCACAACTCTATCCATAGCCCACGCCTCGCAACCATACAACATTGTTGGAACTACTATTCCTTCAAACATACCCATTTTTGCTTTCCGGGATAGTGTTCTCGACTTCCACACATTTTTCAAGGCTCCCAAAATTTTCGCCCCCTCCCCCACCCTATGATCCACTTCCGCTTCCATGGTTCCATCCGCTGACAGATCCACTCCCAGATATCTAAAACACTTCACTTCCTCCAGTTTTCTCCATTCAAACTCACCTCCCAATTGACTTGACCCTCAACCCTACTGTACCTAATAACCTTGCTCTTATTCACATTTACTCTTAACTTTCTTCTTCCACACACTTTACCAAACTCCGTCACCAGCTTCTGCAGTTTCTCACATGAATCAGCCACCAGCGCTGTATCATCAGCGAACAACAACTGACTCACTTCCCAAGCTCTCTCATCCCCAACAGACTTCATACTTGCCCCTCTTTC
The DNA here is from genome assembly GCF_036320965.1 of Panulirus ornatus. NCBI lineage: Eukaryota > Metazoa > Arthropoda > Malacostraca > Decapoda > Palinuridae > Panulirus > Panulirus ornatus. Next base: position 13,525,511 of record NC_092286.1, read on the forward strand.
CAAGACTCTTGCATTTACCTCCCTAACAACCCCATCCATAAACAAATTAAACAACCATGGAGACATCACACACCCCTGCCGCAAACCTACATTCACTGAGAACCAATCACTTTCCTCTCTTCCTACACGTACACATGCCTTACATCCTCGATAAAAACTTTTCACTGCTTCTAACAACTTGCCTCCCACACCATATATTCTTAATACCTTCCACAGAGCATCTCTATCAACTCTATCATATGCCTTCTCCAGATCCATAAATGCTACATACAAATCCATTTGCTTTTCTAAGTATTTCTCACATACATTCTTCAAAGCAAACACCTGATCCACACATCCTCTACCACTTCTGAAACCACACTGCTCTTCCCCAATCTGATGCTCTGTACATGCCTTCACCCTCTCAATCAATACCCTCCCATATAATTTACCAGGAATACTCAACAAACTTATACCTCTGTAATTTGAGCACTCACTCTTATCCCCTTTGCCTTTGTACAATGGCACTATGCACGCATTCCGCCAATCCTCAGGCACCCCACCATGAGTCATACATACATTAAATAACCTTACCAACCAGTCAACAATACAGTCACCCCTCTTTTTTAATAAATTCCACTGCAATACCATCCAAACCTGCTGCCTTGCCGGCTTTCATCTTCCGCAAAGCTTTTACTACCTCTTCTCTGTTTACCAAATCATTTTCCCTAACCCTCTCACTTTGCACACCACCTCGACCCAAACACCCTATATCTGCCACTCTGTCATCAGACACATTCAACAAACCTTCAAAATACTCATTCCATCTCCTTCTCACATCACCACTACTTGTTATCACCTCCCCATTTACGCCCTTCACTGAAGTTCCCATTTGCTCCCTTGTCTTACGCACCCTATTTACCTCCTTCCAGAACATCTTTTTATTCTCCCTAAAATTTACTGATAGTCTCTCACCCCAACTCTCATTTGCCCTTTTTTTCACCTCTTGCACCTTTCTCTTGACCTCCTGTCTCTTTCTTTTATACTTTTCCCACTCAATTGCATTTTTTCCCTGCAAAAATCGTCCAAATGCCTCTCTCTTCTCTTTCACTAATACTCTTACTTCTTCATCCCACCACTCACTACCCTTTCTAAACAGCCCACCTCCCACTCTTCTCATGCCACAAGCATCTTTTGCGCAATCCATCACTGATTCCCTAAATACATCCCATTCCTCCCCCACTCCCCTTACTTCCATTGTTCTCACCTTTTTCCATTCTGTACACAGTCTCTCCTGATACTTCTTCACACAGGTCTCCTTCCCAAGCTCACTTACTCTCACCACCTTCTTCACCCCAACATTCACTCTTCTTTTCTGAAAACCCATAGTAATCTTCACCTTAGCCTCCACAAGATAATGATCAGACATCCCTCCAGTTGCACCTCTCAGCACATTGACATCCAAAAGTCTCTCTTTCGCACGCCTGTCAATTAACACGTAATCCAATAACGCTCTCTGGCCATCTCTCCTACTTACATAAGTATACTTATGTATATCTCGCTTTTTAAACCAGGTATTCCCAATCATCAGTCCTTTTTCAGCACATAAATCTACAAGCTCTTCACCATTTCCATTTACAACACTGAACACCCCATGCATACCAATTATTCCCTCAACTGCCACATTACTCACCTTTGCATTCAAATCACCCATCACTATAACCCGGTCTCGTGCATCAAAACCGCTAACACACTCATTTAGCTGCTCCCAAAACACTTGCCTCTCATGATCTTTCTTCTCATGCCCAGGTGCATATGCACCAATAATCACCCACCTCTCTCCATCAACTTTCAATTTTACCCATATTAATCGAGAATTTACTTTCTTACATTCTATCACATACTCCCACAACTCCTGTTTCAGGAGTATCGAATATAAAGGTAATTTTTGAAAAATGAAAAGCCTTTCCCCTCCAAAATGATGCAATATGAGCATGAAATACTCCTTAGGAAATATCGAGTGAGGATTCCTCCCTAACTTTTAAAGTGGCCAAAAAGCAAAGCCTTTCTTACCCTTTACAGATGATTACTTATCACTGAAGCCTTTGTTCACTGCAGGCTCACCCTTAACCAATCAGCAATTGCCCCTAGCTGTTGCCACCTTCCTACTGGCTCTCAGAAACAAAGCTACTCACAATTCAGGGAATATAACACCAGCGTAAGGTGACCAAACCACAGAGCTGGGGAGGACAAGAAAAACAGAAATACTGCTCTTCTCATGTGGCACCATCTCAGAGTAGATTTTTCATTTTTGAAAACCTACCTTTCTTTCCTCTTGCTAAGCCATGCAAGCATGGCATATGAGGAGGGTTTGAGAAAATGGTTTAGCTTTAAACTAAAAACAAAAAGTAAGATGTGATTCAATAAACCACATTTAACCGAAGGAACAATTCATGAAGGTGGAAGTAAGGAGCCGAAGGCCTCTAATCTTGGATCCTTCAATGAAGGGAGTATTTTGGAAAGGCTGGGGTAGATGACACTTCCCTAACATTATGAGCTTAGTGCAAAACCTATGCTGAAAATCTTCAGTGAAATATCTAGACTTTGATGAGATCTGACAAGGCAAACAGAACAAAAAGTTCACTTTGCAAAACCTTCCAAGAGCGGTTGAGCAAAGGAAAAAAGTGGGGTTAGATTAAACTTGACTCAGAAGTGTACAGCCTAAAAGACATGAAACATCTTGTATCTGCTCAAGTTTACCAAACAATTCACTAACTTAGCTCCAAAAGCCCAAAGTTACTAAGAAAAGAGTTTTTTAAGACTTTTGAAAACTCCAACTTAGACAACAGGTGAGAGGCAACAAGTCACCTCAATAGAAAGAAATATATCTCAGAAAAAGTTGAAAGGCATTTTCATTAATGGCAGTTTTATTACTAATTATGTAATTGGCATAAAACCAACAAGAAGAGAATTCTAAACATGAAGCTTCCATAGCTTCCAGGGCCTCAGAAACTTCACAGAGGGCCTGACCGATTTATCAGCCAATTGGTAAAGTACTGTGTTTGAGTATAATAACAAATGTAATGTAAAAGCCATATGTTAAGTATTCTCTAAATCTCTGGACTGCATATCTGAGAAAAACAATACAGGAAAAATCCAGGACCTCCAAGTCAAGAACCTACAAAAAACAGAGGGTGATCTACAAAAACCACAGAATCAACAGAGGTGTGTGGCATAACTTATGGAGAATCTGACAAAATGGTTCACTGTCCTCATTTGTAGGCTTCCAGTTTCACTAAATGCAGAAAAACATCAGTTGATGAGAACGTGAGCCAGAGATGAAAAAAAAAATCTTGGAATTACACACACAAGGACACTTACCCAGACATTACACTTCACTGAAATGTAATGTGCATGGCACTCAGTTCTTTGCAACAGCACTAGATCCTTCTAATCTAAATCTCTCCATAGCCAAACATCAACCCCAGGAAGAAATGAAATTTACCCCTGCCCCACATATAACAACATATTCTCACAAAAAACCTCTTCTGAGAAAACACAACAATGACAAAACATGCACACACTAAAATAGCCCAACAACCATTAAACAACTGCCGTCCTAATGTAGTCTTGGAACCAACCCACCAGATATACATCCAGACATAATAAAAGAATCTTTTCTCATCAGTATTCTGGACACAACCTATCATCCCAAAGTGACAAAAAATGATTTAACGAATCACAAGATCCCTCATGCCCAAGATGCAACTTCTACACTGAGGACACTGAACACTTACTCATCAACTGTCCTGTGCTCACCCCATAAGGTCAGACACACAACATCACCAAGGTAAAAATATAATAAGACAAGGTAAAGATATAATATGAGAAAAGGAGAACAAACTATATTCAAACAATCAAGATTTGATTGATGTCTTGCAGTTATGCATATATAAAGGCTCATGAATTTTACCTTACAAAGTAGTTCAATTTCACTGTGCTAACAGACTTGGAGCAAATGTATTCATCTGTGTACTCACCTTAATAAGCACATAGACTAAGACCGGCATAAAGTCATCTGCTGCAGGGACCGACTGATTATGTGCAAGGGACAACAAGTTCATAATTGTTTGAGATGCTCTCACAACACATTGCAGTTTGTCTCCTGGTGTTTTGTATGCACTGATGCACACAATTTCTGCTTGAGCACTGGGCCAAGGACATTCATACTGGTACAACTGTCAGGACAAGAAAGAAAACTACTGCAATATATATACCACTAAAGATTGAATAATTAACTGCATTTGGAATTACCAATATAAACTACAAATTTCTTAATTATTACTGGTACAGTATTCATTTGTAACTGTAACAGGGACATTTCTTTTTTCATACTTGATTGCCATTTCTGTGTTAGCAAAGTAATGCCAAGAACAGATGAAGAGAATACCTCAATCACACACACCCACTCTCTAGGTGTTATGTGTCATGCACCAAAACCACAACCCCTTATCTATAACTAGGCCTCACAGACCATTCCTTGGTCTGCTCGACTGCTTTACGTGTCCTGCTTCAGTCCACTAACAGCTCATAACCCCCTGTACACCACATCATTCCAGTTCACTCTATCCTACATAGGCCCTTCATCATCCAGTATTTTCAGACCTTGTGCACTCAAAATCTTATTCATTTCATCCTTTTACCTCCATTTTAAGTCTACTACTCCTCCTTGTCACCTCTACTTAAGACATATATATCCAACTTTTTCACCCTCTCCTCACCTATTTCCCTATGTCCAAACCATCTGTATGCATAAACCCTCTTCAGCTTTCCCAACTATATTCTTATTATTACCAAAGCTCTCTTTCACCTTATCATTCTTTACTCGATCAACCCTCCTCCCAACACATACAGTCCTCAAACATTTCATTTCCAACACATTAACCCTCTTCTGTACATTCTCATTCATAGCCTTTGCCTGGCATGGAGGCCCTGAGATCTTTTGTTTACTTTATCAAGTTAAAACTACAATATCTATCATAAGGTATTCATAATATTTAGTTTGGAGTGAGAAAGGAGGACGTTGAGGATAAATGAGAACAAAAGCAAAGTTATTATGTTTAGCAGGGTTGAGAGACAGATTAGTTGGGGTGTGAGTCTGGAGAAAAATTGGGGGAAGATAGGTGTCTTAGATATCTGTGAGTGAACAAGGCAGCGAATGGAACTATGGAAATGAAAATGAGTCACATGGTGGGTAAGGGGGCGAAGGTCATGAGAGCGAAGCAGAATGTGTGGAAAGAGAGATCATTAACTAGGTGTGTGTGTGTGTGTGTGTGTGTGTGTGTGTGTGTGTGTGTGTGTGTGTGTGTGTGTGTGTATGAAGGCATAGTAGTTCTAACAATATTATAAGAATGTGAGGCATGGGCTATAGATGAAGCTATGCAGAGAGTGGATGTGATGGAAATGAAACATTTGGGGACAGTATGTGATGTGAGGTGGTTTGACTGAGTATGTAATGAAAGGGTAAGAGATGTGTGGCAATAAAGACTGTGGTTGAAAGAACTAATGAGGGTGTGCTGAAATCATATGAACATATGGAGAGAACAAGTGACGATTGGTTGACAAAGAGGATATATGTGTCAGGAGTGGAGGGAACAAGGTGGACAGGTAAATCAAATTAGAGACGGAAGGATGGTGTGAGAAATATTTTGGGTGATTGGGGCCTGGACATACAAGAGGATAAAAGGCATGCAAGGATTAGAGTGAACTGGAACGATGAGGTATACATGGGTCAATGTGCTTTCAACGGCCTGAACCACGGCATGTGAAGAAATCGGGGTAAACCATAAGGTCTGTGGGTTCTTGTGGATAGGGAGTTGTGGTTTCATGCACTACACATGACAGATAGAGATTGGATGATAGTAGATGCAGCCTTTCTTCATCTGTTCCTGGAGCTATCTTGCTAATGCAGGAAACAGCGATCAAGTATGAACAAAAAAATTTAGTTTTACCATTGAAAAGATTAGGTTTTGTGGAACTGACCTTAGGTATCCTTAGGTCTTTATGGGTTGGTGTGATCACTGCAGCCAGTTTCTTCATATGATCATGCAAAACCCTGCAAGTTAATTTCATGTTAATCTTGACTGCTGTAAGGATATTAATTAGATGTCTTTTTATTACTTAAGTAAGTAAAATCCCATCAGTATAAAAGCGTCTGATCTCACTCTTTCTACTGAATTCTGCTCAAGATATATCTAAAGAGGTCTTATCAATTACACAACATGCACACCTGTAGAAAAGAAATCAATCTTTTCAAACATCTATGTGAGCTGCACAAGACATGTTAAATTATCCTTCCTTTACCATGGCAACAAATATCACAAGCAAACTATCTATCTATCTCTCTATATCCCTGATGCCTGTTCCTACTGGAACTCCCTCAGCAACAGTCTCCATAACTAAAGAACTCTGGCATTTACTTCTTTTGATTAAGCACTGACAAACAGAACATTACCTACAACTAGCTGAATGTAACACATTAGTCTATTAAGAACAACAATAAAGCATGGATCTTCCCTTGAAAGCTAAATTCCTAATGTTACTTGCTAGGCAGGATAGGTGGGCATATATAGAAATTATACATGACAAAAAAGTCCAATTATCCACCTTTCCAGTATCTTATAATTCTAACAATCCATTAACAGTCATCCAAATCTGACAACTTCTAATCTTTCATCAAAAGTTTACCAAACATTGTGTAAATGTTTCCATAACTTCATCAGGAAGCAGTACAAAGGTAAGAAAGAATGCACTGCTAAATATTCCAAAATAATATAAGGTTATTTATTTATTTATTTATTATACTTTGTCGCTGTCTCCCGCGTTTGCGAGGTAGTGCAAGGAAACAGACGAAAGAAATGGCCCAACCCCCCCCCATACACATGTATATACATACATCCACACACGCAAATATACATACCTACACAGCTTTCCATGGTTTACCCCAGACGCTTCACATGCCTTGATTCAATCCACTGACAGCACGTCAACCCCGGTATACCACATCGCTCCAATTCACTCTATTCCTTGCCCTCCTTTCACCCTCCTGCATGTTCAGGCCCTGATCACACAAAATCTTTTTCACTCCATCTTTCCACCTCCAATTTGGTCTCCCTCTTCTCCTCGTTCCCTCCACCTTCGACACATATATCCTCTTGGTCAATCTTTCCTCACTCATTCTCTCCATGTGCCCAAACCACTTCAAAACACCCTCTTCTGCTCTCTGAACCACGCTCTTTTTATTTCCACACATCTCTCTTACCCTTACGTTACTCACTCGATCAAACCACCTCACACCACACATTGTCCTCAAACATCTCATTTCCAGCACATCCATCCTCCTGCGCACAACTCTATCCATAGCCCACGCCTCGCAACCATACAACACTGTTGGAACCACTATTCCTTCAAACATACCCATTTTTGCTTTCCGAGATAATGTTCTCGACTTCCACACATTCTTCAAGGCCCCCAGAATTTTCGCCCCCTCCCCCACCCTATGATCCACTTCCGCTTCCATGGTTCCATCCGCTGCCAGATCCACTCCCAGATATCTAAAACACTTCACTTCCTCCAGTTTTTCTCCATTCAAACTCACCTCCCAATTGACTTGACCCTCAACCCTACTGTACCTAATAACCTTGCTCTTATTCACATTTACTCTTAACTTTCTTCTTCCACACACTTTACCAAACTCAGTCACCAGCTTCTGCAGTTTCTCACATGAATCAGCCACCAGCGCTGTATCATCAGCGAACAACAACTGACTCACTTCCCAAGCTCTCTCATCCCCAACAGACTTCATACTTGCCCCTCTTTCCAAAACTCTTGCATTTACCTCCCTAACAACCCCATCCATAAACAAATTAAACAACCATGGAGACATCACACACCCCTGCCGCAAACCTACATTCACTGAGAACCAATCACTTTCCTCTCTTCCTACACGTACACATGCCTTACATCCTCGATAAAAACTTTTCACTGCTTCTAACAACTTTCCTCCCACACCATATATTCTTAATACCTTCCACAGAGCATCTCTATCAACTCTATCATATGCCTTCTCCAGATCCATAAATGCTACATACAAATCCATTTGCTTTCTTCTAAGTATTTCTCACATACATTCTTCAAAGCAAACACCTGATCCACGCATCCTCTACCACTTCTGAAACCACACTGCTCTTCCCCAATCTGATGCTCTGTACATGCCTTCACCCTCTCAATCAATACCCTCCCATATAATTTACCAGGAATACTCAACAAAATTATACCTCTGTAATTTGAGCACTCACTCTTATCCCCTTTGCCTTTGTACAATGGCACTATGCACGCATTCCGCCAATCCTCAGGCACCTCACCATGAGTCATACATACATTAAATAACCTTACCAACCAGTCAACAATACAGTCACCCCCTTTTTTAATAAATTCCACTGCAATACCATCCAAACCTGCTGCCTTGCCTTTTTCAAGTTATGAAACTGAAAAAGGTTTGCCAAGGGTTACGAAAAATATGAGTTCTGAAATGGAGGTCCCACTTTACCTTCACACATGTTGCAAAACCTTAAAAGGAACTTCAACATCCTCTTTGGTGAGCAAATATGTAATGTAGTACTATATTGCATAATTAACCCTCTGGCTGCATGATACAATTAATTTGTGACACACAATATTCCTTTTCACCATGAAATATAACTAATACCAAAACACTGCTCAAACATCCCATATATACATATAGTTTACCAATCCTCCTCCAACCTGAAAATGGCACTAGGGTTCCATAGGGTTCTGCCTCCACACAATGATTGGCTGAAACCTTAGATAAAGACTTATTCAGCTGACTGCCACCACCTACATTGTCTTCACTGTTATTCAAGTTAATTATAACATTAAGATATGCCTTGTAACTATGTGTTATGTATCTTAAAATAAACATAAACAAGGATAATATACAATGTTTTTGATGAGTGTTTACAAGCAAGAAACACACAGCCCCTTGGCATCTCTTTAAATCTGGCCCTTTAATATTTTCTTATAATAATACACCATGTTTTTAATGAAAGATCATGAATTATTCATAATCTACAAAATAAGAAATTCTTTCATGTAATACAGAACAGTACAGAATACACTTACAATGAATCTATAAAATCCTCACTGTCTATATTGATTCTATAGTCACTATCATTGGGCACATTTTCTTACAAAGCCTAATATTTTTTTCCAGTTTTCTACTGAGTTGGTACAATTACCTACTCACTATCATCTTCATTTTCAGTAAGGCCAACCACTAAATGACAGTGGTTCAATTTCATTACCTAAGATTTCACATCCATCATTTAATATATCAGTGTTACCTTGCATTGCCAATAAGAAATCACTATAAGTGAACTCGAGATACATTTTTCATCACAGTTTTCCAGATCATTATCATACAGGTTAGGAACAAATCTAAAGTAATATGTCATCAGTTTTTGCCTTAACATAATCTTGGTCAATTTCATTATCTTCAACTTTACAACCACAATTTCCTGCGTCAATATCATCTTGTGCTGGTGATTCACTATTGTTATATGAAAAGCATCACTCATTTCATTCAATAAGAATTGATTACTGTTCTGAGAGGTGACAGGGAATTGCTCTCAGAACTTTATGAATTTTCTTCATCACAGTTTCTTAATCACTGTCATGTTGATATGAGACATTTCTAAAATAAGCTGTGATCAGCTTTTTGCCTTTTTCCATGGCAATGACATAGTGGAAAGCAATGTAATATTCTAATTCAAAGTTATCATTACTGCATGCCACACCTCTGGTTGGCATATGCATACTGACCAAGAACTGGCAGCACATTTGAAATTAATCTGGGGCTAGTTGTAAGGTGTTACCCTTATTATGGCTTATATTCTAATGTTTTCTTTCACTTGTGGTTTCAAATAATTTTCTGAATATATACTTCGCTGAAACTGGGGGCAGCAATGCTGCTTCCTGAGGGGCAGGGTGGTGCCAAGAATGGATGAAGGCAAGCAAGTATGAATATGTACATGTGTATATATGTATATGTCTGTGCATGTATATGTAAGTATATGTGTACATGCTGATATGTATATGTAATATGTGTGTATGGGTGTTTATGTATATATATGTATATATGAGTGGATGGGCCAATCTTCATCTGTTTCCTAGAACTACCTTGCCAACTTGGGAAACAGTGATTAAGTGTAATAAATGAATATATGTTATATATTTATTATTTCATTATACTTAATCGCCTTCTCCTCCGTTAGCGAGGTAGCGCAAGCAAACAGATGTAAGAATGGCCCACCCCACCCACATACACATCTATATACATAAATGCCCACACACACACTCACATATACATACCTATACATTTCAACATATACATACGTATACAAACACAAATGTGTGTGGATGTAACCAAGATGAGAAAAAAGGAGAGATAGGTAGCATGTTTGAGGAAAGGAACCTGGATGTTTTGGCTCTGAGTGAAAAGGAGCTCAAGGGTAAACGGGAAGAGTGGTTTGGGAATGTCTTGGGAGTAAAGTCAGGGGTTAGTGAGAGGACAAGAGCAAGGGAAGGAGTAGCACTACTCCTGAAACAGGAGTGGTGGGAGTATGTGATAGAGTGTAAGAAAGTAAACTAGATTGATATGGGTAAAACTGAAAGTTAATGGAGAGAGATGGGTGATTATTGGAGCATATGCACCTGGGCATGAGAAAAAAGATCATGAAAGGCAAGTGTTTTGGGAGCAGCTGAGTGAGTGTGTTAGTAGTTTTGATGCATGAGACTGGGTTATATGATGGGTGATATGAATGCAAAGGTGAGTAATGTGGCAGTTGAGGGAATAATTGGTGTACATGGGGTGTTCAGTGTTGTAAAGGGAAATGGTGAAGAGCTTGTAGATTTATGTGCTGAAAAAGGACTGGTGATTGGGAATACCTGGTTTAAAAAGAGAGATATACATAAGTATATGTATGTAAGTAGGAGAGATGGCCAGAGAGTGTTATTGGATTACGTGTTCATTGATAGGCACGCGAAAGAGAAACTTTTGGATGTTAATGTGCTGAGAGGTGCAACTGGAGGAATGTCTGATCATTATCTTGTGGAGGCAAAGGTGAAGATTTGTAGAGGTTTTCAGAAAAGAAGAGAGAATGTTGGGGTGAAGAGAGTGGTGAGAGTAAGTGAGCTTGGGAAGGAGACTTGTGTGAGGAAGTACCAGGAGAGACTGAGTACAGAATGGAAAAAGGTGAGAACAAAGGACATAAGGGGAGTGGGGGAGGAATGGGATGTATTTAGGGAAGCAGTGATGGCTTGCGCAAAAGATGCTTGTGGCATGAGAAGCGTGGGAGGTGGGCAAATTAGAAAGGGTAGTGAGTGGTGGGATGAAGAAGTAAGATTATTGGTGAAAGAGAAGAGAGAGGCATCTGGGCAATTTTTGCAGGGAAATAATGCAAATGACTGGGAGATGTGTAAAAGAAAGAGGCAGGAGGTCAAGAGAAAGGTGCAAGAGGTGAAAAAGAGGGCAAATGAGAGTTGGGGTGAGAGAGTATTATCAAATTTTAGGAAGAATAAAAAGACGCTTTGGAAGGAGGTAAATAAAGTGTGTAAGACAAGGGAACAAATGGGAACTACAGGGAAGGGGACTAATGGGGAGGTGGTAATGTGAGAAGGAGATGGAGTATTTTGAAGGTTTGTTGAATGTGTTTGATGATAAAGTGGCAGATATAGGGTGTTTTGGTTGAGGTGGTGTGCAAAGTGAGAGGGTTAGGGAGAATGATTTGGTAAACAGAGAAGAGGTAGTAAAAGCTTTGCAAAAGATGAAAGCTGGCAAGGCAGCGGGTTTGGATATTGCAGTAGAATATATAAAAAAAAAAAAGGGGGGTGACTTTGTTATCAAATAGTTAGTAAGGTTATTCAATGTATGTATGACTCATGGTGAGGTGCCTGAGGATTGGAGGAATGCTTGCATAGTGCCATTGCACAAAGGCAAAGGGGATAAAAGTGAGTGCTTAAATTACAGAGGTATAAGTTTGTTGAGTATTCCTGGTAAATTATATGGGAGGGTATTGATTGAGAGGGTGAAGGTATGTGCAGAGCATCAGATTGGGGAAGAGCAGTGTGGTTTCAGAAGTGGTACAGGATGTGTGGATCAGGTGTTTGCTTTGAAAAATGTATGTGAGAAATACTTATAAAAGCAAATGGATTTGTATGTAGCATTTATGGATCTGGAGAAGGCATATGATAGAGTTGATAGAGATGCTCTGTGGAAAGTATTAAGAATATATGGTGTGGGGGTAAGTTGTTAGAAGCAGTGAAAAGTTTTTATCGAGGATGTAAGGCATGTGTACGTGTAGGAAGAGAGGAAAGTGATTGGTTCTCAGTGAATGTTGGTTTGTGGCAGGGGTGTGTGATGTCTTCATGATTGTTTAATTTGTTTATGGATGGGGTTGTTTGGGAGGTGAATGCAAGAGTTTTGGAAAGAGGGGCAAGTATGCAGGCTGTTGTGGATGAGAGAGCTTGGGAAGTAAGTCAATTGTTGTTCGCTGATGATACAGCGCTGGTGGCTGATTCGGGTGAGAAACTGCAGAAGCTGGTGACTGAGTTTGGTAAAGTGTATGAAAGAAGAAAGCTGAGAGTAAATGTGAATAACAGCAAGGTTATTAGGTACAGTAGGGTTGAGGGACAAGTCAACTGGGAGGTAAGTCTGAATGGAGAAAAACTGGAGGAAGTGAAGTGTTTTAGATATCTGGGAGTGGATTTGGCAGCGGATGGAACCATGGAAGCAGACATGAATCATAGGGTGGGGGAGGGGGCGAACGTTCTGGGAGCGGTGAAGAATGTGTGGAAGTCTTGAACATTATCTCAGAAAGCAAAAATGGGTATGTTTGAAGGAATAGTGGTTCCAACAATGTTATATGGTTGCGAGGCATGGGCTATAGATAGAGTTGTGCGGAGGAGGGGGGATGTGCTGGAAATGAGATGTTTGAGGACAATATGTGGTTTGATTGAGTAAGTAATAATAGGGTAAGAGAGATGTGTGGTAATAAAAAGAGTGTGGTTGAGAGAGCAGAAGAGGGTGTTTTGAAATGGTTTGGTCACATGGAGAGATTGAGTGAGGAAAGATTGACCAAGAGGATATATGTGTCAGAGGTGGAGGGAACGAGGAGAAGTGGGAGACCAAATTGGAGGTGGAAAGATGGAGTGAAAAAGATTCTGAGTGATCGGGGCCTGAACATGCAGGAGGGTGAAAGGCGTGCAAGGAATAGAGTGAATTGGAATGATGTGGTATACCAGGGTGGACGTGCTGTCAATGGATTGAACCAGGGCGTGTGAAGCGTCTGGGGTAAACCATGGAAAGTTCCGTGGGGCCTGGATGTGGAAAGGGAGCCGTGGTTTCAGTGCATTATACAAGACAGCTAGAGAGTGAATGTGAACGAATGTGGTCTTAGTTGTCTTTCCTAATGCTACCTCGCACACATGTGGGGGGAGGGGGTTGTCATTTCATGTGTGGCAGGGTGGCGATGGGAATGAATAAAGGCAGACAGTATGAATTATGCACATGTGTATATATGTATATGTCTGTGTGTGTATATATATGTATATGTTGAGATGTATAGGTATGTATATTTGTGTGTTTGGACATGTATGTATATACATGTGCATGTGGGTGGGTTGGGCCATTCTTTCGTCTGTTTCCTTGTGCTATCTTGCTAATGCGGGAGACAGCGACAAAGCAAAATAAAATAAATCAATAACAAACTCAGACATATTACATATATACACGTACATATTCATACTTGCTACCTTCATCCATTCCCATCACCACCCTGCCACACATGAAATAGCACACACCCTTCCCCCCTCCAAGGTAGAGCTAGGAAAAGACATAACAGGCCACATTCATTCACACTCAGTCTCTAGCTGTCATGTATAATGCACCGAAACCACAGCTCTCCAGGCCCCACAAAACTTTCCATGGTTTACCCCAGACACTTCACATGCCCTGGTTCAATCCAGTGACAGCACGTCCACCCCAGTACACCACATTGTTCCAATTCACTCTATTCCTTGCACACCTTTCACCCTCCTGTATGTTCAGGCCCCAATCCCTCAAAATCCTTTTCACTCCATCCTTCCACCTCCAGTTTGGTCTCCCACTTCTCATTCCTTCTACCTGTGACACATATATCCTCTTTGTCAATCTTTCCTCACTCATTCTCTCCATGTAACCAAACCATTTCAACACATCCTCTTCTGCTCTCTCCACATATCTCACTTACCCTTTCATTACTTACTTGATCAAACCACCTCACACCACATAGTATCTTCAAACAACTCATTTCCAACACATCCACCCTCCGCCACACGACCCTATCTATAGCCCATGTCTCACAACCATATAACATTGTTAGAACCACTATTCCTTCAAACATACCCATTTTGCTCTCCAAGACAACGTTCTCACCTTCTACACATTCTTCAAGGCTCCTAGAACTTTTGCCCCCTCCCCCACCCTGTGGCTCACTTTCGCTTCCATCATTCTAAACGCTGCTAAATCCACTTCCAAATATCTAAAACACTTTACTTCCTCCAGTTTTTCTCCATTCAAACTTACTTCCTAATTAACTTGACCCTAAACCCTACTGTACCTAATAACCTGGCTCTTATTCACATTTACTTTCAGCTTTCTTCTTTCACACACTTCACCAAACTCAAGTCACCAGCTTCTGGAGTTCCTCACCTGAATCTACCACCAACACTGTATCATCAGCGAACAACAACTGACTCATTTCCCAAGCTCTCTCATCCACAACAGACTGCATACTTGCCCCTCTCTCCAAAACTCTTGCATTCACCTCCCGAACCACCCCATCCATAAACAAATTAAACAGCCATGAAGACATCACACACCCCTACTGCACACCAACATTCACTGAGAACCAATCACTTTCCTCTCTTCCTACTCATACACATGCCTTACATCCTTGGGAAAAACTTTTCACTGCTTCTAGCAACTTACCTCTCACACCATACAAACTTAATACCTTCCACAAAGCATCTCAATCAACTTTATCATATGCCTTCTCCAGATCCATAAATGCTACATACAAATCCATCTGTTTTTCCAAGTATTTCTAACATACATTCTTCAAAGCAAACACCTGATCCACACATCCTCTACCACTTCTGAAACCACACTGCTCTTCCCTAATCTGATGCTCTGTACATGCCTTTACCCTCTCAATCAATACCCTCCCAAATAACTTCCCAAGAATACTCAACAAACTTATACCTCTGTAATTTATCCCCGTTACCTTTGTCCAATGGCACTATGCATGCATTCTGCCAATCCTCAGGCACATCACCATGAACCATACATACATTGAATATCCTTACCATCCAGTCAACAACACAGTTACCCCCTTTCCTCATCAATTCCACTGCAATACCATCCAAACCCGCCACCTTGCCAGCTTTCATCTTCCACAAAGCCTTCACTACCTCTTCTCTGTTTACCAAACCATTCTCCCTGACCCTCTCACTTCGTATACCATATTGACCAAAACACCCTATATCTGCCACTTTATCATCAAACACATTCAAAAAACCTTCAAAATACTCACTTCATCTCCTTCTCACTTCACCACTACTTGTTATCACCTCCCCACTAGCTCCCTTCACAGATGTTCCCATTTGTTCTCTTGTCTTATGCACTTTATTTACCTCCTTCCAAAACATCTTTTTATTCTCCCTAAAATTTAATGATACTCTCTCACCCCAACTCTCATTTGCCCTTTTTCACCTCTTGCACCTTTGGAACTAATATTCCTTCAAACATACCCATTTTTGCTCTCAGAGATAACATTCTCTCCTTCCACACATTCTTTGTCACTCCCAGAACATTTGCCTCCTCCCCCACCTTGTGACTCACTTCTGCCTCCATGGTTCCATCCACCGCTAAATCTACTCCCAGATATCTAAAACAATTCACTTCCTCCAATCTTTCTCCATTCAAACTTACATCACAATTGACCTGTCCCAACACCCTACTGAATCTAATAACCTTGCTCTTATTCACATTTACTCTCAACTTTCTCCTTCCACACACTTTTCCAAAATCAGTCACCAACTTCTACAGTTTCTCACTTGAATCAACCACTAGAGCTGCATCACTGGCAAACAACAACTCACTTCCAACATCCAGGCCCCACAGACCTTTCCATGGTTTACCCAAGACACTTCACATGCCCTGGTTCAGTCCACTGACAGCACATCAACCCTAGCATACCACATCATTCCAATTCACTCTATTCCATGCACACCTCTCACCCTCTCATATGTTCAGGCCCCAATCACTCAAAATCTTTTTTGCTCCATCCTTACACCTCCAGTTTGGTCTCTCACTTCTCCTTGTTCCCTCCACCTCAGACACATATATCCTCTTTCTCAATCTTTCCTTACTCATTCTCTCCATATGTCCAAACTATTTAAATCAACACACCCTCTTCTGCTCTCTCAAACACACTTGTTTTTATTTCCACACATCTCTCTTATCCTTTCATCACTTTCTCAATCAAACCATCTTACACTGCATATTGTCCTCAAACATTTCATTACCAACACATCCACCCTCCTCCATACAACCTTATCTACAGCCCATGCCTTGCAACCATATAACATTGTTGGAGCTACTATTCCTTCAAACATACCCATTTTTGCTCTTCGATTTAACATTCTCTCCTTCCACACATTCTTCATTGCTCTCAAAACCTTTGCCTCCTCCCCCACCCTGTGACTCACTTCTGCTTCCATGACTAAATCACTCTATTCCAAGCACACCTCTCACCCTCTCATATGTTCAGGCCCCAATCACTCAAAATCTTTTTTGCTCCATCCTTACACCTCCAGTTTGGTCTCTCACTTCTCCTTGTTCCCTCCACCTCAGACACATATATCCTCTTTCTCAATCTTTCCTCACTCATTCTCTCCATATGTCCAAACTATTTAAATCAACACACCCTCTTCTGCTCTCTCAAACACACTTGTTTTTATTTCCACACATCTCTCTTATCCTTTCATCACTTTCTCAATCAAACCATCTTACACTGCATATTGTCCTCAAACATTTCATTACCAACACATCCACCCTCCTCCATACAACCTTATCTACAGCCCATGCCTTGCAACCATATAACATTGTTGGAGCTACTATTCCTTCAAACATACCCATTTTTGCTCTTCGATTTAACATTCTCTCCTTCCACACATTCTTCATTGCTCTCAAAACCTTTGCCTCCTCCCCCACCCTGTGACTCACTTCTGCTTCCATGACTAAATCCGTTGCTAAGTCCACTCCCAGATATCTGAAACACGTCACTTCCTCCAATTTTTCTCCATTCAAACTTACATCCCAATCAACTTAACCTCAACCCTATTGAACCTAATAACCTTGCTCTTGTTCGCATTCACTCTCAACTTTCTCCTTTCACACACTTTTCCAAATTCAGTCAGTGTGTGAAAGGAGAAAATTGAGAGTAAATGTTATTAGGTTCAGTAGGGATGAGGGACAAGTTCATTGGGATGTAAGTTTGAATGGAGAAAAATTGGAGAAAGTGAAGTCTGGGAATGGACTTGGCAGCAAATGGAACCATGGAAGCGGAAGTGAGTCACAGGGTGGGGAAGGGGGCAAAGGTTCTGGGAGCGATGAAGAATGTGTGGAAGGAGAGAACATTAAATATATGCAATTGTTGCAGCTTTATCCAAAAACAATCTATGTTACTGCCTGTAGATACTCTAGCACTGATTTGTTCCCTATCCAGGATGAATTACTACCACAACAGTGATTCAATTACTTAAATCTTGAAAAACTTGGATAGCTGTTAGAGGAATGAAGTATTCATACCAGAGAATATCATTTTGTGTCTCATTACCAAAACATCTACTGTCAGAGGAATGAAATATTCATACCAGAGAACCTCATCTTTCATTTCCTTCCCAAAATATTTTCTACTGTTTAGTTTTGCTAAAATGTTAGCAAATTCAGTATAATTTCCAAATCATTGTGTGTAAAGTAGTTTATTTCCTGCAGTAAAACTTGCATTCTAAAGTTATCTTTAAGTGGATTACTTATTTTCTAGCATTCTAAAGTTATCTTTAAATGGATTACTTATTTTCTAAGTTTGTAACTTGTTGACAAAACGCTTTGTTGTACACTGCATCCCTCCAAATACACACAATGTCATTGTTGGTGTTACTATGCTCTGGTATTTCATATGCTCACAACTGCAATTCATTATTGTAAAATATCACCCCATAATGCCTCCATAAATTATGTGACTGATAAAACTGAAAGTGGCCAAAAAGCAGAAGAAAGAGATGTCACTCTGTTAATAAATGGAAGTAATCAACACATTAATTGCAACAAATCTGCTATATCTCTCAGAACACATTATGGTGTGAATGAATCATCGTAAGATACATTAAGAAATAAGGTCACTGTCTATGAGAGTGTTAGTCAATCCCCCCCTAAAAAAAAAATTCACTTGCTGTGTATAACTCACACAATGCATGGAGAAAATGATGAGTCTGTGGACAGATGATCAGCATCAGAAACTGGTATCACTTTGTGGAGCACTGACTAGGTGAATGGCCAAATCTCATCTGTTTATCTACATCTCTGATGCTCGTTCCCTCTGTGAACTCCCTTAAGGGGGTGGCCACAGCAAAGTCTCCATAGCTGGTGAGCTTTAGTGCTGTCTGTTAGCTTTTCATGCCTCATCCATAACAGGCCACAGTGTTCTAGAGGTTCCTACCAACTACTTCTTCCTAATGTGTCTATCTAATGTTCCACCCTACTCTACCTAAAGCTTCTCTCTAATGTTCCCACCTACTACTTCTATCTATTGCTCCAACCATTTTGCCAAAAGGCAGGGCTAGCACATAGGACTCACCAAAGGGAAGTCTAGAGTTACATAGTCTGAGTTGTGTGAGTTGAATGTTGTCAAGAGTTAAGTGTGACAAGGAGAGATTGTGTGTGAGAGGCAGAATGAAAATGTAGCTACATTGGAAAGGGGAGTGCAACTTAACAACCACTGAATTGCTGGCTCACTACACAGCTGTCACTAACCTTCCCGATACCCTGGCAACTAGTACCTACAATATACCTCCCTGCCTACTAACTACCACCAAATATCTGTACAAACATTTCCGTGAAGCTTCAGTGGGTGAAAGAAGCAGCTCTAGCACAGCAAGCAAACCTTCTAGGCGAGTAAAAGTAGGTTTATCAACTTTAAGTAAAGGTATAACTTGCACAACTTGAAGCCAGCAGGGAAAACAGCATCAGCTGACTCTGCTGCTGTGAAAAGTTTACCCTAAATTTCAAGAAACTTTTTGATAAGACAGGTTATCAGTAAAACCAGTGTTCAGTGCAAATGAGCCCAGCCTCTTCTAGAACAAAATGCCTAATAACACCTGTCAAAAGAAGAAAAAACTGCTCCCAGTTCAAGGTAGCTCAGGACTGCCCTACCCTTCTTGTGAGTGTGGAAATGCTGCTGGTGTCTTTCAGTGTGTCTATATTGAGCCTTAGTACCTAAGCCTTCACAAGAGACACAACAAGAATTACCTCACAAGTGTCCTAGCACACCTACAAGAGGGTATGGGAGACAGCTACAACATTCAATGACTGATTCCACAACTGCTTCATCCATAAAGTGGAAAGGTAACCAATGATAAAGAACCTTGCATTCAAAGTTCAAATTGCCACTTGTGCTAGATAACACCCTTGACCACCCAAAAGTCTCCAGTTCCCTCATCCTAACTTGGAGGTACTCTTCTCACCTCCTAGTGCCAATCTCATTCTCATATCCAATGGAACAAGTTTTAACTGCTACTTTCAAGTCTTAATAAAGTTGCCACATCTTCACAAGATGTTCAGACCAGATGGGAACTAAATCTCTCAATTACTGATTGTTGGAAAACTACAACAATGACCACTGCATTAACAACACAGAGTACTCTTTAAATGAAATTTTACAAAAAACATGGAACTCAAGTTTGGAAGTAGTTGTGGAGAGAGGTTGTGAATGATTTTGAAGGATGCCATTGCTGACTATGATGCAGTTTCTAAGTTTCTTCAGCAGTTTAATGCTATGATGCTGACTCAGGAATCCATACCTCAGCAACTGCTCAGTGCCAATGAAACCTGCTCATATTTCCCAACAGAATATGAAGAGATGAATGATCCAGGCTTTAAGGCAGCAAAAGATTGACAAACACTTTTACTTTGCAGCAACACTATGGGAAATCTTATGGGCAAGTTGTTCCAGCACTAGTACACCACTCCCTAAATCACAAGCCACAAAAGGGTTTATATAGTATACCCTAAAAATTCCCTGGCAATCATATGAGAAGGCTTGAGAACATCAAAACTTTTCAAAGACTGGCTTGAGAACTGTTTTTGTGTAGAGGGGAAGAACTATCGCCATGAACATCAGTTTTAAAGCCTCAGTCTGCCCAGTACTCCATATGCACCTAAATGACGTATATCTTAATGATAAAGTGGTGTTTATGCTACTCAAAATTGCCTCCTAAATCTAGCCCATAGATCAACGAGTAATAGCCATTTTTTAAAAATGTACTATTTGAGGCAGACATTTTCCCCAGTTACTTAAAGCTTATAATAAACCTAACAAGCCTTCAGTCTTTCATTTATGCTGAGATTACCTTTCATGCAATGGAAAACAGCAATGGCACATGGGATAAACTCTAGACCAGCACCAAGAATGACATTTAGAAGAATAAGTGGTAGAAGTGTCTTCATGACTTCAAAGGTTTTGTGAAACCAACCTTAAAGTAGCACAGATTGTCAAACTTGGCCAGAATGTCAGGTTTGATGATTTTGAAACTTATGAGAAGTACATGTGTCTTATGAAGAATAAATGAGAGCTGGGAAATAAATAAAACTGACCAAGAGGGAGAAACGGGAGGCACAACAGCAAAAAGAAGTTAACCATGAAGAGCACTGGTGGACAATAAAGAGGCTGGCTTACTACCCTATGAATAATAACAACTGATCCATGAAGAGACTGATGCATGTTTACAGGATGGGATGATTATATCATGATGTCTGCTATCCATAAAGAGATTTTCTTAAAGAAACAGTAAACAGCAAAGCAGTCCACCTTAATCTATTTCTTTCAGATCTACCCAACCCCCAGTGATGCTAGCATCTCCACCATCTATATTAGCATGTATGCTTTTGCCAACATCTGTTTGCCACAGCAGTACCATAGATAGAGCTCTGGTGCCCAGTGTTCCTTCTATTGTA
This sequence comes from Panulirus ornatus, assembly GCF_036320965.1. Classification (NCBI taxonomy): domain Eukaryota; kingdom Metazoa; phylum Arthropoda; class Malacostraca; order Decapoda; family Palinuridae; genus Panulirus; species Panulirus ornatus. The sequence continues at coordinate 13,546,902 of NC_092286.1, forward strand.
GCCCATGAGGAGCTCTTTTTTCAATGCAACGTGATGCTGCTGCTATCTGCTTATCACCATGATGACCCATCACCAACCTCTCCTAAAAAAAAAATTTGCACTGCCCTATGCTCTCCATGCACCATCAGGATTATCAAGTTGGGAATAATTACTGGGAATACACCTAAAATATATCAACCAAAAATACACCAAGTATAACCTGGCAAGCAAGACAAGAGGTGAGTGCTTTACACTAGCCCTATCATCACATCAAAATTTGATTGTAGGCACTTGTAGGGAAGTGCTCTTGCTGAAAACAAAAACCTGTAATAGCGAGTACTACTCACAGTCTTGCATGCCTCTGATGTATACATTTCCAAAATCACACTTTCCAAAATACCCAAAATTGAAAGCAACGCATCTGGAGGAAGGGGTCAGGAACATAAACCCCATTTACTAATGAAACCTATCTTGACTTCAAATTATTTTGTTTTCAACTACCTTCACTAAGACTGTCATCTATCCATCTATATTTCTGATTTCAATTCCCTCTGGGAACTCCCTCAAAGGGGTGACCATGGCAAAAGAGTTTCCATAACTGATGAACTCCAGTACCACTTCTTAGCCTTTGGGGCCTCACCCTTAACAGGCCACTGGCAGAGGGCAACTTTAGTGTACCGTTTTCAAAGGTTCCTATATAATGTTACAACAGACTTCTTCTATCTACTGTGTTTGCCAAATGTTTCTGCCTAATATCCAACCTACTACTTCTACCTACTGCTCCCAGCTTATGTTCCTACCAACTACCTATACCTAAAGTTTCTACCTACTGCTCCTGTCTTAATGGTCCTACCTACTATTACTATCTATTGCTATCATTTAGCCAAAAGGCAGTGCTAGTGTATAGGCCTTAGTACAGGAAAATTTACAGTTACAAAGACTAAGTTATGTGAATTAAGTGTTGTCAAGTGTTAAATGTGACAAGGAAAGATTGTATGTTTGTGGACAGAATGCCAGCAGACCACATGAGGGTGAGGCAGAAAGAAAAGAAAAAGCTATCTGGGTCTGAGCATTGCAACTTGACACTGAAGTGCTGGATCACTATGCAGCTGTCACTAACCTTCTTAATACCCAGGTGGTTAATACCAGTAATATACCTCCCTGGTCAGTGGCTGTCTACACCTACTACCTACCACTAAGATTGCTTACCCTGTTTATAGCATAGGAGTTCTGTAGATACATCACATTATAGAATTCTATTTACAGAGTACAATGGAAAATCTCCACAATATAACAAAATTACAATAAAAACAAAACCAGCAGATCTTTGTATTCATGGTAAAGTAAGGGTAAGGCTAATTTGCTGAATACATTCATGCCTGTAAATATACCTAATTCTAAGGTTAAAAAAAGGTGAATGACCCTTCCCAGCAGTATCAGTCAACAGCTTCTGGGGAAGACCCCTTACCTATATCTAACTTCTGAATATGCCCTTAATAGGTAAAGCAAACAGATGAGTACAGTTACTGAAACAAACTTGGACTCACTGGTCTCTGGATACATCTCCATCACCATTTGGATAAAGAGCATGGATATAGATGTGAGACATTACAACCCGTTCTAATGCTAACTGTGCTGCATGTAACTGCTCACTCGTGCTACCTGTTAGAAGAGACAAATACAGAATTTCAGTATGACTGAAAAAATAAGAAAGAACATATAATATCAATTCTTCAATGACTAAAGATGCTTCTCCATATCAGTAACCATCAGTTTATAACAAATATTCCAAATTTCTTGCTTTGATATTCATCTGTATTCCTAGTTCACGACAATCACCATCACCAACAGAAGACTTTCAGTCTACATAAAGAGGCGGTCTTAAGCTTGTTATGTCCATTGTATCTAGCTATAGCCCAGTACCCTTGGCAAAGTATATCATAGGTAATAACTGCTGACAAGTGATTCTTTATGTTCTCTATGTCCCTAATAACATATCAACCTAATTTTCAGCAATTAATTTTTAAACAGGGTAACTTCCTGAAAATTCCATCACAGTTTATGCAATCACATCAATCCATTCACTACAGTTATGTTGTATACAACCACATAATTTTCCCTTCTGTTTACTGTGGTGAGCCATTCTTAAAGGAGAATATATATCTATAATTGAAAACCATCAGTAATCACATCTGTTGGCAAAATTAACACTTCCAAAAATTAAACACAACTCACCACATATATCTGGCAGTACTCCTGGAGTACCTCACACGCCTGGCAGAGAAGCACCCTATGTTACTTGGAACATGTCACATGCATACAGTTTTTCACCATGTTAAGCTATAATCATTTCGTTCAGAGAATAGTGTTACAGTTAATCATCATAACAAACATAAGGAGATATCTTGTTTAAAATATCTGAGCATATCTAACACACAGTGTATGGTGGATATTAAGACTGCTGCAGCGACAGTTAAAAAGAAATAAGAAAAAATCTTTTTCCTTTACAAACTACAGAATGATATTCAGAAGTGAAAGAACACATACAGAATGTTACATCACTACTTTAGTGTTTGCCTTGTGAAATGCTGATTAAGCAGGAAGAGGGGAATGGCTGAAACATCTGACAGCCTGAGGTAAGTGAGAGGATGTTGTCTTCTTTATTTTTCTCATGAACTTGGTATCATGCTCTACCCTTAATTTCTTACACAAACACACAACTGGCAAGGCATAATGTAAATAGTCAGAAATATTACTCCATGCACTCTACAAATGAGAGGGAAGAGAGGGGGGTGTGGCTGGCATATCTGTGGGTGATCCTTCCACAAAACAGAACAGGACATGGAGTTCCTGTTTCCCAGTCTACTCTTATGTTTCACACAGGTACAATGGTTGCGAAGAAAAATATCCATATACGCAGCAATAGTACACTGAGCACACAAAATGATATACTGTGCACTTCACTATAACTTTATAGTCAAGAGATGCTTGGAAAAATTCTAGCTCTTTACCATCATCTGTTTCCAAGATCCTCCATCACCCCTATGATAACATAAAGGGAAAATTAGGTGCAGTTGTCACATAATCTCTCAGCCTAAAGGTGATTAGGATGTGGGTGGAGGGATCTCATGCCAACCTCCCTCTTCTTTCTTACTCCCACTAAAATCACTCTCTTTTCTTTTTCCTTTCATACTATTCGCCATTTCCCGCGTTAGCAAGGTAGCGTTAAGAACAGAGGACTGGGCCTTTGCGGGTATATCCTCACCTGGCCCCCTTCTCTGTTCCTTCTTTTGGAAGATTAAAAAAAAACGAGAGGGGAGGATTTCCAGCCACCCACTCCCTCCCCTTTTAGTTGCCTTCTACAACAAGCAGGGAATACGTAGGAAGTATTCTTTCTCCCCTATCCCCAGGGATAAAAATCACTCTCAAATCACTTATTTCTTCACATTTTGCCTGGTATTCTTCTTTACTTTCCTAATCTATTATCCATCATATGTGTTTCTCCTCTTAGTGGGCACTTTCAGGCTGTGCTCATGACTGGAGTCATTGTTTGATATCCTTTTAAGATTATTCTCAATACATATAACCCACTGGATGCAAAGGCTACAAAATGCAACTTCATCACTATTACCTCTGGGGGCAATGGTTGATTAACATGGACCTCTTGAGATGTTCAAGAGGTCAGCAGAAAAATTATTTTCATATCTGTTCACCATTTCCTGCATTTGTAAGGTAGCACCAAGAGCAAACAACAAAAAGGCCTCATTTGCTCATACCCATTCTCTAACTGTCATGTGTAATGCATCAAAACCACAAACTCCTATCTACAACCAAGTCACATAATTCTTTCTGTGGTTGACCCTGGCTGTGTCACATGCCCTGGTTCAGTCCAGTGATACTTCATATCATTTCAAAAGCATTCTCAATATATCTAACCCTTTGGATTCAAAGGCTACAAATAGTGACTACAGCACTACTATGTTTAGGAGTGATGGTTGGGGGAATGATATGCTGAACATGGCAAAATAATATGGACTCCTTGAAATGTGTATATGGGACTTCTTGAAATGTGTACATGGAGTTTGGTCAGCAGACAAAATTTTTTCATACATTTACCATTCCTGCATTTGTAAGGTACAACCAGGAGCAAATGACAAAAAGGCCTCATTTGCTCATATCCAATCTCCAACTGTCATGTGTAATGCATCAAAACCACAAACTCCTATCTGCAACCAAGTCCACTGACACTACATTGCTCCCCGTAAACCATATTGCTCCACTTCACTCTATCCTATGCATGCCTTTCACCTTCCTGCATGTTCAAACAAAAGAACTTAAAAATCTTTTTCACTCCAACCATCTATATCCAATTAGGGGTACTCCTTCTCCATGTCCCCTCCACTTCTCACATAAACATCCTTTTGACTTGTCAACCTCTCCGCACTCATTCTCTCTATATGTCTATACCATTTCAGCCCACCCTCTTAAACTCTCTCAACCATACTCTTCTTATTACCACAACTCTCTCTTACCTTCTTATCACTTCATCTACCATCCTCAAACCGCCATATTGTTATCAAACATTCCAACACAACTACCCTTCTCCATACATTCTCATCTACAGCTCATACCTCCCACCCATACACCACCACTGAGGAAAATATACCATCAAACATACCCATTTTTTCCTCCCAGGTGACAAACTCTCTTTCCTCACTTTCCTCAATGCTCTCAGAACCTTTGCTCCCTCACCCATCCTATGACTCACTTCCACTTCCATGGTTTCCATTTGCTGCCATGATGAAATCAAGGGGAGATAAGACTATGAAGTGGCTGGTCAACAATGATAATGATGGAGTGCTATGACAGTAATGGTATATACAAAACAGAGTATAATAAGGATGAGATGATGAAAGACCAAAAGCATGTGTGAGTAAAGTGCATGGAATTAGATGAAGGGCTGAGGATATGTCCTTGCAAAGAAATTCGTAGGCCTAGAGGAATATGAGATATGCAGAAAATGTGATCTTCTGAGGTTCTACATTAGCTAAACACCTGTAACTGTGGGCAGTGACAAATTTTGCATTATCTAACCACAAAACAATACAATGCCTCAATGCACTTAAAGTTCAAGAAAAGTTTCTAAGGTTGTTTCCTGAGGTGTACAAATCACTTAAACATAATGGTTCACTTATACAATTACATTCAAATAAAAAAATAAACTTACTTATCCACATAGGATCCCGCTCCAGTTCAGAATAGAGTTGTGACAAGAAATTTTCAACAAGCTGGACTTTTTCATCAGGAACAGTAAGCACAGTAAAATCATGAGTAAAGTGACTGAGACTTTGCTCTCTACGTTCAAGGAACATTCTCACACAAACTCCAACTATGGACGACATCACAACAGCAGTATCTGCATCAATTCTTGACAAAAGTCTGAAATTAAAAAATTAAGTCATTTATACTGCTGCAATGACAGTTCTCTGTATGTCACAATAACTAGTTGACATACAATTTCGTAGGCAAAGGCCAATATCCAACAAAGCTGTCCTAAACATACATAATCAAACATTGCCTCTTGATCCCATGTGTTAACAAAAATAAAGAACTTGTTCTAGAACCATGCCATCCATTGAGGAAAACCATCCATGATGCAAATGTTACTTGAACCCACATAAAATTTTTCAGTAAGATTTGTTATTCATAAAAAGTAAATCATTGTGAAGACATTATGAAAATTTAGGCTGACATACAAATACTGTACATATTCACATTGATAAAGTTCAGTAAAACTATTATCATTATCATCATACTTGATCACCGTTTCCTGCGTCAGCGGGGTAGCACCAGGAAACAGACAAAGAAAGACCCATCCACTCATATATATATATATATATATATATATATATATATATATATAAACAAATTAAACAACCATGGAGACATCACAAACCCCTGCCGCAAACCTACATTCACTGAGAACCAATCACTTTCCTCTCTTCCTACACGTACACATGCCTTACATCCTTGATAAAAACTTTTCACTGCTTCTAACAACTTGCCTCCCACACCATATATTCTTAATACATTCCACAAAGCATCTCTATCAACTCTATCATATGCCTTCTCCAGATCCATAAATGCTACATACAAATCCATTTGCTTTTCTAAGTATTTCTCACATACATTCTTCAAAGCAAACACCTGATCCACACATCCTCTACCACTTCTGAAACCACACTGCTCTTCCCCAATCTGATGCTCTGTACATGCCTTCACCCTCTCAATCAATACCCTCCCATATAATTTGCCAGGAATACTCAACAAACTTATACCTCTGTAATTTGAGCAC